>NC_086242.1:5892500-6192500 GCF_036321145.2 Pelmatolapia mariae
AATGAAATTATAAATCCTCTATTGAAGGGCAGTTCTGCAATGTTTCCAAGCACCCTCTAACAACTAAAGAGCCACCCCCTGTAGAGCGAGTTGCTGTGAATAACTGTAATATCAAATCAAAAGTTTCCCTTCGGAGAATCTGAATCAGACATCAGGGCGGACAAATTGCAATTATGTGCTCCATGAAAAAGAAAAATCATGTAGTGCAAATACCTCACAAATGTCTGAAAGTACACAAAATCAATTTTGACGCTTTGGTAAATCAATCTGAAATTGCAGGCTGTGATCGTATATTCGTATTACCTCAGTGAGACGGCCTTCCTTCAGCTAAGCAACTGGACATTGATCTTAAGCCCAATAACATCCTCCTCCACGCTACCTTAAAGGCCTTCCAAGCCAATTCATAGAAAATGGTAAATAATGGTAAATGGCCTGTATTTATATAGCGCTTTACTAGTCCCTAAGGACCCCAAAGCGCTTTACATATCCAGTCATCCACCCATTCACGCACACATTCACACACTGGTGATGGCAAGCTACATTGTAGCCACAGCCACCCTGGGGCGCACTGACAGAGGCGAGGCTGCCGGACACTGGCGCCACCGGGCCCTCTGACCACCACCAGTAGGCAACGGGTGAAGTGTCTTGCCCAAGGACACAACGACCGAGACTGTCCAAGCCGGGGCTCGAACCGGCAACCTTCCGATTACAACTCCCAACTCTTGAGCCACGATCGCCCAGAAGATAAAATGCTTTATATGCTCAGGCAAAGATACCTCTAAGCCAAAAGTTCTTTTATTCCTTTTTGTGTAAATTACTTGCAACAGTTTAATGAGCCTTTATTAATCGTATGCAAGCACTTGTACTTAATGAGCTATAACATGCAAAATCGCTACCTTATTCTTCTTAAGGAATCAATATTTTCACTAAAGACTTTTCATTTACCAACTTCCACCTTGGCTTTGCCCTAGTTTTTTGGGTTTTTTTAAAGACAAAATCTTACGCCCAAACAACTTCCTTGCTGGAGAGTACAACCTGTTTCACATGTGGGTTCTAGTGACAAGAGCTTCACTTTCAGCTCCTAATGCATTATATAGAGTAGGATTAAGCCTCCACCACAGATGCACAGACACAGCGGCCCAGTATGCAGATGGAATCATAACTGACATTAATATGTAAACACAACAAAATAAATAAACTCCATTAAAAAACTGGCATGTTTCATTTAACCCAGCCCTCCCACCATCATCTGTTTGGCTTGTGGAGAGAGGGCTGGTGAAGGGATGTGAGTAAAGAGTGAGGACAAAGCACTGCAGATAATTATACTTTGCACACTTGTAATGTGGGGGTCAGCCCAAGTCCCTCCCCTTTGTTCTACAATCAATAGCCACGAAGGAGGGTGGCGAGCAAGGAACGTGGACAGGGAGGAAAAGGCGGGGAACGTGCTGAGCGAGAAAGTTGGTAGGTCCTTATATTAAGCATTAATCATTTAACAGTATGAGTGTGGGCAGCTGGGAGTGTTAAAACACAGTAGTACACAAACACTTAAGGAGTCAGGTGCAACAGGGAAATATCTAGTAGCGTTAACAGGTCCCTACAGGAAAAACAGGTAGTACACTCTGCAAAAGGATTGGCTGGAGGAGGGGTACAATAAAAGAGCTGAAGAGGGCTACAAAAAGAGAATGAATCACTTTGACTTAATCCAGCAATCTGTGGGAAAAGAAACCGCAGTGGCTTTATTGTTACCATCTAGCAAGATAACTTACTGCGTTTATTTGACAGGAGAACGGTGCCAGATCCAGTGATAAAAAACACAACAAGCAGAACGCGTCCGACAGACCATCCTTTACTTTTTAACAATCTCTGACCTGAGCGCTGCATTCCCCTGAAGCGGCACCCTGAGGATCGAAAACCAGTGGACATCCAACTTATAGCCTATCTAAAGTATAAAACCTCACAGCGTAGCCCTCTCTAAATGCCTTCCATGTAGAATGTCAGTCAGTCTAACATCATGCAGAGTCGTTTTCTGATTTTCATGGCCCAAGTCCTGCAGTAGGTTTTCTTAAAAAAGAAAAACAAACTTTTTTTGTCTACTGTTAGATTGTCTCAATAATGCTTTTGGGGCAAAGTTCTTAGTAGCCATTAACTAGGCCTGTTGTATTACAAATCATAATATGAAAAGTGATAATACTGTTCAAAATTTTCATATCATTGCGTTCCCTCAAGTGTACAAACAAGTCTCTGATGATGATTCAGTAAAAAGTGCAAAAAAATTGTTCCAGCTAAAGGAAGAAACAAAAAACACAACTTACTATTAGCATGTGCTAGCAGGTGTATTTGCATCACACAAACCTAGAGAACACTCAGCAACCGCTAACAACCATTGGTTGCTAGGGAAAAGTTTGTATTCTCAAACTAGTTAGTGAGTGGTTGCTGGAGGTCGTTTGGTGAAATCAATCACAAAGAGGATGCTGCACCAAGAACCTCCTTTTGATTGCTTTGGTTGCTAGCAAATTGCTGTGTTTGCATGTAGCAAATGCCAGTAAGACTCACCAATCAGACATTTTTTCTCTCACAGCTGGTTGCTAGATACTTGTTGACCAGGCTCTAGGCCTGCGTGGCTGTGGTCTAAGTCAGTCTTGGTCCTTAGACCACACTGTGTAGTGTTATGAACAATATAATTATGTTCTTAGTTATATAAGATAAAAATAATAATTTCTTAGAAGCTAATATACACAGTGGCAGTAAAACAAGATCTTGGTCCAACTAAAGTCCAACTAAATTCTTCAAAGAATGCCAGGTTCAGTTTTAATATGAGCTTTAGGTTAATGCAGAGAAATATGGGGCTATACCTAGTTTGACCTCTTTTGTGCCAAATTGCAGGTATTAAAAAAAACTCCAGGGTCCTAGAGCTTTCCAGTTAGCAGTGTTTACATGGAAATTCCAAAAGAGCAATCAATGTATCAATATATGTGTGTGTGTGTGTGTGTGTTTGCTATGCTAGTACACAAACACGGATTAAAAACAGCTCATCACACTGTGCCTTCATACATGTGAATGGATAAAAGATGGCGCTTCAGCAGTGCCTCCACATGAAACCATTGTTTCTTTTTTCCCCCAGATGAAATAGTAGTCTCTCTTGTTCTGCATTTGCTTCCTCAGCCTCAGAAACAGATAAGAAGGGACACTATTGCAGTAATGTCAGTCTTCAGCCAAATGGATAAACCTGGATGGCAGGCTTTTTGCTGCAGATAAGCATGTTACCGCCACAGATCTGCGGGAGACAAGAGTCAGCTATCTAAAAGCCGGGGAGAATGAGGCCCCGCTGGTTTGCTCACAGCTTCACAACACGGAGACTCGTGAACTGATGCTACTATTGTGTATCTAAGCAGTATCGCAGTGACGACAAGCCCGAGGTATCTTTATTCTCGCCGTCTTCTGGATTAATGATAGCTTGGTATAAAATGTAGATTATTGACAGATATCCTGACAGCTAATGTGACTGTGGAGACAGTTCAGATGCCTCAGACTCAAGCCTGGCTTCCCATATGGAAAAGAAATAGTAAAAACTTATATGATTTACTCATGAAAGTGGCCACTTTCTCATTACTTTCATATATTGTTTTAGTAAGTATCCAAAACATACAAGTTTCATTTATATAATTTTTCAAGGGATCTTATATCTGTTTTCACTCTTGTATGCTTTTCATACAAATTTCACACAAGACAGATACAAACTTTATAAGATTTATATATATCTTTTCCATATGGGTTTATTTCACATACGTGCTGCCTTTTATGGATATGATTAGGCCTTTAGGTATAAAGAGTAGGGAAAAGTTTTTGGCTGGTTATGCAACCAGTTGCCATGCCAACTCACCCCAGACAGAGTGGGAAGGTGTGGCGTTTCCGACAATCACGCCCCAAATCGCCGCTTTTTTCCATTTCATCGGTGCTTTGAAGCACGATGCGCCAGCAGGGAAAGCACGATTATTCGGCTAAATTCTGCGAGGGAAATTACAGCTTTGTGGCAGCAGGTGCATCTACGATTCCCCCCACTCTTGTCCCCAAGCGTAAACAGGCATGCAAACGAGTACAGGGAGGCACATATTCTACAACACACACCTGTACATAAAATATATATGCAGGCGTCAAAACAAGCTCACAGAGTCACACCTGCTCTTTTTTTTCCTGCTTGCCTGTTTCCACACACAAATCCTCCCCTTCTCCTCCATTGTTGGGAAAAACACACAAAGCACTCGGCGACACAGATTCGTACATGATCTTGTCACAATGCAGCAATCGAACAGGCGGGAGCTCCAGAAGAGGCAATTCTGCTTCTGTTTGTTTGACATGGAAAAAGAGAGGGGGGAGATAGAAGTGTGTTGGGGGTGGGGAGTAAATCTAACATAGGGGGGCCTCGTGGCAGAGTCCCCAGGATCAAATCCAATTCTGGCAAGATACACATTAAGCCCTGTCTATCACAACAGTGTCCTTGGAATGTGGCAGGATGGTGATCCCAGCAGCAGGGGGGCTCTGTTTTCCATAAGAGCCAGGATGAACCTGCTTAAATGTGTGCAGGCACATCCAAGATCCTGCATCACCTTGTAAGGGTTCTTGTTTCTAAAGGGTTTGTAACACTCTGTGAAACAACGCTTGTGACCTTAACATTTCGTCTGATGGATAAAGAAAACCAAATCTATTTAGACTCTTAATACAGTGGCTACAACAGTCAACTGGCTCCTTTAAAAGCATCAATAGAGCTGAGTAGGTAGCAGCCTAATTTTAGCAGAAAGTAATGTTTTGACAGCAGGCTTTACCTCATCCACAGCACGAGCAGTGACACTAACAGTGTAATCCTGCCTGCTGGTAATTTACAAATGGCTACAGCACGTAGCTCGTCCAGCAGCGGGCTCCGACTCTGAATTTTACAATACCTTCAGCACGTACTGCCACATGCAGCAGGCACAAAATCGCAGCCGAGAAGGTCGTGTGAATATTGGCCCATAAATCAATACCGCTTTTGTTTTACTCCCTAAAAATGGATGAAAATTTGATCACGGATAGCCACACAAAAACTCAGCGTTGCTGTCCATACTTTGCATAGGATGGACAACACCCAAAACGAGCAGAGCCTGTGATGCAGCTCGTGTATTGATACCAGTGAGATTATCGAGTCGGCTTAAAGGTCAGATTCATAGTCGATTCCCTTGTTGATTCCCAATCAATTTTTCTGTTTGGGAGCAGAGGAGAAAAAAAGGCAACTTTTTTTTTAATCATCTCAAAGTTCGCACACAGGGTAGGAATACGGTTGAAAAAACATATGCACATGAATCCTGGGTGCAAAAGCTCCACTGATAGATTAGGAAAAAGCTGCTTGCGATGAGCAAGTGTCATAATGGAGTAACAGCATCGATAAAGTAACTCAGGAGCCTGGAGGGTGTAGAATTTCAATGGATTGGATGATCTGAAAACTGTTCTCGATCCTAATCCTGACATGGCGTCTTCTTTTTTTGTTGTTTATCCCTCAAATGTTAAAACACGGATAACACATGACCCACCCTGCAACCCTACTCCCCATATAACCACCAGATGTGCCAATAATGGCCAACAATCATTTTGTTGAATTTACAGATTCTGCCCCAGCTGAGGCGACTCTAAATAACATCACCTTCTACAACTTTTATGCAGTTTCAAAGCACGCATCCAAAATGTAAACGCACACAATACACACCGCACAAAGTCCGAGTGCTCGTTCCGAATCTTATTTCACTTTCAGCTGTGAGGAAAATCACACGCTGTTTGGCTCGCAGCTTGAGTTCATTCAGGCTAGAGTGGAAGCGACAGTTAGCCTATTTACTTTTATTCTGGACTTGTGCTAATTATCTTAACTACACAAGTAATTATCTTTCACATCAAAGGGCTGTGCTCCGAGGCCTGCTGATCCCCCACCTCCCTCCCCCGCAACTCACCAACCAGCCAGCCAGCCCGCCCCAGACGCGCGCCATCATCGGCACGTTTCCGGAGCCAGCTGAATCATGACATTAGCAGATAATTAGACGATCGCCTGACTGCGTTTGATGGGGGCACATGTGACGAGCAGCCGTCTGCGAGCTGAATTATTGAACGGGATTCCAGAGAGATATTATCCCCCAGATTTAACCGTAGCTATTAGATCTCAGGTGTTAAGCTGCAGCCTCAGTGAAAAGCCTGCATAGCATTTTACAGATTAGCAGTAAATAAATGACATCCCAGAGGATCGTTGATTTTTTTTTCTTCTTTTTTTTACTCTCTTTGGTTTATTCCGTGCTGAGCATCTCTTTCATCTCATCCATTACCACTGCTGTTTCTGATCACAGTCCACTCTGATCAATGAATAATGCAGCTGCTGGTTTGACTGCTGCCCAGCAGCCACGACTTAATGGCACAACCTTATGGCTAGGAATGTACGGCGCATGTTTGTGTGCGCATGCTTTCATTAGCTTCATCTTCGCCAGTGCCTCCGGGCTCCTGCTCCAGCAAACAGACAATAATCAGGTCATCTGGCATCAGGCGCAAAATCCTTCATTAACAATATAACGATAAACTTTGCAGAAACATGTGACTGTGGGAGAAAATTTACATGAACTGCATTTAAATTCCTTTGAAGTTGTTTGTTTTGCTCACCTTGGAAACACTATTTCTACTTCTCCTCTGTGGTAAGAAGTAAACGCACCCCATAAATATTTATCTACCTAGGGCCCGTGCTATTCTGGCCCAGTGTTTTGAACATAGCCACTGGAGACTGGGCCTATCAGGGACCTGCCGAGAGAGACCGAGAGAGAGAGAAGGAAAGAAGCAGGGAGGGAGCGGTGGAGGATAATATTTGTGTGTGTGTTCCAAAATGGAAAGTGGATAGTTTGCGCGATGTTTAATGCAGGAGGATCGGGGCACAGTTCATAGTGTTTCCTTTACGAGTCACCTCACACACCTCTGAACTTTCAGTCACAAACAAGATGATTCTCATCTGCATTTTTGAGGCTTTTGTGCTGGTTGGAGAAATATTTTTGCCACAAATTCACAGTAAAACCCAAGATTTTTAACCTCTGGCATGTCTGGCAATGTGATTCAAAAGAACTTTAAAACGTGACTTTTGAATCTAATGTCATTTTGAGCCAACACTGAAGCATGCCCGTGCTGACATATCCATTTTGGCAGGTATTTAAGAGCAGACCAGAGCACTTATTAAACATCTTCTGTTTAAAAGAACAATCACAAAGCGCCATTTAAGAAAAGGAATCTGATCAAAGATTCTTTAAAAGGTAAATACGCATGGAATGAAGATCTGGAAACTAAAATCCCAGCAGAGGATTGGAAATCAGCTTGTGATGGGAGCACCATGTTGGGCAGCGCATAAACGCTATAACATTTTAGGAAGCGGTCAGAGTGACATGAGAACATCTCAAAAGAAAGTCACTCCTGCTTAGTTTCACAGCTACACAAATGTGACGAAAATGAACAAAAGCTATTAAACTCGAAATTAAAATTTCATGCAAAAATACAATCATTACTACCTTTGCTGGAAATTAATCAGCTACTCTTCAAAAACTGCACTCAAAGAACTGTGTGACATGTGACATGCTAGCTGGAACCTAACCAATCTATTGGCAGACTGATGGTATTGCCTGATATTAGCCACTTGTATCAGCATTCATAACTGCTGTTAAATGAAAACCTGAAAAGTAAATAAGAAATGGGCAAAACACCCTACACAATGTTATGAGTGTTGAGATTGCACTTTATTCACTGGGGGAACATCTGCGACTGCAACACGTTTGAAACGTCCCAAACAACAACCAGCTGATTGTACATACACATAACAAATGTTAGCTAGACATAACAAATATTAGAGAGGGTTTTTTTAATGTTTAATTTGTATGAAAGGAAAAAGGATTTTTAAATCACCAAATATCAATTTCAAAAAAGCTTATCTAATGCTGTAATGCTAGCTGTAACTAGTAGAATTTACACTGGACCTCATCTTTGCTTAGTTTTTAGAGGGTCATGGCTGTGCTTCTCCTTTTACTAAGTAGCATCTAACCTCACAGTATCACACTTGCTTTAACACGCCACATCTGGTAGTTAGCAGTGAGTACTGCCGCCCTGTCCCAGTGGTTCAAATTTCCCACAGAGCTCATGGTAATGCAGGATTGTTTTTGTTTTCATTATAGTGAACTTTCTTTGGAGAAGAATTAATGATAAAGTACAGACTCAATCTCCATAGACTCCCATGTTATGTACCCCCATGTCTTGAATTCACATAACTGAAAAGTATGTTTATATCCTGGGGCAAAAACAGTATGGGCATCTATGGATATTTTACTTTTTCATAACAACTCTGAGTAAGTTGAATTCTTTTTTAATACCTCACCACCTGAATTCTGGCATGGAAGGCATGGCTGCACTGACTGACCGGTGTCCTGACATTAGCAGCTGTAGCTTCTATGTGTCTGCTATGCCTCACCTTTGCTAAACTAGATCATTCCATTGTGCTTGTGCCAGTGGTGCCAAATGAACTATGTTGGTTTCAGCAGCTTTTACTTTATAGGCAAACATTCACCATTTCTCCCATCATTTAGTCTATAAAATATAAAAAACAAACAAACAACAACTTCTCACAGATCAAGTTGATCAGGGGCCTCTGTGTTATGTTCTTTACTGTTATAAAAATACTCATGGCCGCCAGTGATACCCCTCAGCATTCTAGAAGATGCAGCTATGGTATAAATTTTTAAGTCCTCTGTGACTTCCTTCTTGAGGTCACAATCAAGGTCATAGGTCAAGTTTTCTGAAAATCGCCTAGAACTTTGAGGTCAAGGTCACTGAGGCTTGAACTCGTCAGAGGTTTTTAGTAGATGCCAATTTGAAAATCCCAGGTAACATCTTTCCCAAGTTATCATGTTCACAAGATTTTCAGAAAGCTTGACCTTTGACCTTAACCTTGAGGTCATGGTCACCGGGATTTTAAGTCATCCAAAATTTTTAGCAGATGGGCCTATGGTATTAATTTGAAAATCCTACGTTGCCTCTTTCTCCAGTTACCGTGTTCACTACTCTTTGTATCCACGCCGCACACCTGGGTGATCACAATGCCTCATCGGCTTTTTTTTAAAACAATTAAGGTGTGAGTGAAGTGCAGACTTAAAGCTTTACAGCCAAGGGGTAAAATACGATATGATTAGCCAATTATCAATTAGCCATTGTTTTTTTCTTCTTCCTCTGCTTGCATTACCTTAACTTCATGAACAAAAAACAATAAAAATATCTTCAAAGCCATAAAAAGGCAAATGCCAAATAACAACATCTCTGCTGTGGGTTTGCTGACAGAGAACGTGCGACACCAGCTCAGATGCAAAATGCATCTGCTTGACATTCTTCCTTCTTGATCTGGTGCGAGAAGTCAAAAATGCCAGGTGCCATATTCTATCCCCCCTCCCCCAAAAAATCTTGGCGGCAGGGTGGGAAAAGTTAGTTGCCAGGTCTGACACCTGTGTGCAACGCAGGCAATTCTTGCTGTCACTTGCTGACATGGAGCCAGGAAAAAAGGGCAAAAGAAAAAAATAAATAAAGCTGGTGGCACAAGCTCATAACAATCGGCTGCATGACTACGGGATGCACATTTACACCTACGAACTTGTGCTGTTCCTCACGCCTTCATGCAGAGAAGCACGCCTATGTGGGGAATGTGACATTTCCTCCCTGAACCCTGTTGACACTTCTGTGAGGGCCAGGTTTGGGGAGGGGAGCTTGGATTATAGATCCGCAGGCCTGTTACCTGGTGAGCTCTGCAGACTTCCAGAACATCAGAGCCCTACGCCTGGATGTTATTGCCACCCACAGCACCCCTGCCTGAACCACATCTCTAATGAGGCCTGCCTTCAACTCAGTCAAAGTCATCTGATGACACTGATGTGGGGAGATTGATATTCACGCTTGACTCGCCGTCCTCTCCACTTGACTGCCGTGTTTACCTCCCCGCGCAATTAGTATCTGGTGAAGACAGACAGACAAAAGAGAGGAGCGAGGGATGGAGTCAGACTGCTGTGCGACTGCATTAGCTCCAATTGTTTATGAAGATGGGAGATGTCTTTCAACAGCGGCTTGAAGGTGGCCTTCTATATCACAGGGCCATTACTAGCTCATTTAATCCCCATAAAACTGCTTTACCTCTCTGAATGTCAGGAGCCTGAAATAACAGAAACTGTATTGGCTTAAGTAAAATGCATATTTCAACAGTTTTTCTGCTAAATTTGCATCGAAGACGTGCCTCGCTTTGGCCTTTTAAGATGCACTTAGGAAAAAAGAACCCACAGAGCAAAACTCCACAAGCGTGACGGTGCAGGTTCAACTCCAGCCCACACAAAGCAGTTTACATGCCCCCCCTCTCTGAGCTAACTTCATCGCACTATTAGCATATAAACAAATAAAACACTTAAGAGAGAAATTGTCTGCCCACTCGCTGTGGCAAAAAAAAAAAAAAAGGAGAATGGAGTTAAGGGTAGAGATGGACAAGGATTGGCATTAGCAGACTTTTTATCTGAGCTGTTGGAGAGAAGCGCCAAACCCGTGTCTTCGAAGTGATTTAGCGTTAATTGACAGTCTTCTAATCGGCCGCATTCACCATTTGAACACAGTAATAAAAAACTGTTTGTATGCTGAATACTGATGCCTACCCGAGAGGAGAAACGACCGGGGCTGAGCAAAGCAGGTGGACACTCGGCTACGCCGGGTGTTGTCACGGCGGAGGGGGTGTTCGGATGTGTGTGTGTGGAGCAACAGCGCCCCTCTGTGGAAAGTGGCTGCCTTAATCAGAACAGATGCAAAACTTGTATCCACCAGTTAGCTTAACTGGTAGGGACTCCGACTGTAATTTGTCTTTTTTTAAATATTACTTTAGTACGTTTCATAGGTAATTATATAACTTTTATTACATTTATTTATCTTGAGCGTTACTTTTATGTTATTTTTAACTCCCATGTGTAACTCCACCAAGGAGAGGAGATACAGTGTGGGACTTTAAAAGAGACAAAAGCTAAAACAGGTAGCTTAGGATAGAGAATTGTGACACATTAAGGACGAGTACATAAGTGCGCTTGTTTTTTAACTGTTGGGGTCATAATTTGTTAGAAGGCGACTCTGTTTTTGTAGTTTTTTCCTTTGTATGCCACCACATTGTATTTTAAATCAGTTAAGGCGTGAGTGAAGTGCAGACTTTAAGCTTTAATTTGTATATATATATATATATATATATATATATATATATATATATATTTAAATTAACTGCTTAGGACAGGTATATCAAACATAAGGCCCAATTGGCCCCCGGCCCCCGAATCGATTCCAAGCTGGCCTACTGGACAGGTTTGCCAAATCTGAGGGCATGTGGAAAATGGATTTTGAAATTTCACCTGTATTTTTGTAGGTTTCATTTGTGGCCATTTGTAGTACACCAAAGTAAACAATTAAATGACAGAAAGTTTCCAAAAAAGGACCTTTGTTGTGGATTAATGAAAATCTTTTGCTTTATAAATACAGGACAGTCTGCACAGTCTTATATTAAGACATCTCAGGGATAATACATTAGTTAAAGTTCTTTACACTGGCAGAAGAGGCAGCTTCCAGTCCACCCCACTTAACGTTAAAGTGAGCCACACATGGCAATTATTGATGTGGAAATTATTTCTATGGTTAAGAAAAACACAACAGCTAACATTGTGTGGGGCATTATTATGGCATGGGCATGTATGTCTGCCAGTGAAATCGGGTCACTAGTGTTTATTAATGATTTGACTGCTGGTGGGAGCAGCAGGATGAATTGTACTGCATCATACTGCAGAAGTAGTCCCAGTTTCTCACGGCAAAGAAATGAGATATTTTTCAATGCCCAAGTTAAGCCACAATTTCAATCCACCTGACGCAGTAAAGGCCTTAAAGAACAATTCAAAGGAAGAAACGCAACATTTGGTGAGGTTCAAGATCGGAAAATGCAAAAGGATTTCATTCAACAATTAAAAACAGCCATTATGAAATTATGCTAGTCTAAGCCTCCGATGTATTAAAAGGTTGTAATTAGTTGACAGTCAATACAAATTATTGTTAATCCCTTGAATTCAAGTCTTTAAAGTCTGCGCATCAATCTTTGATTTAAAATCTACTACGGTGATTCACAGAGGCAAAACTACAAAGATTGTGTCTTTATTCAGCAAATTATGGATCTAACAGTATAAATGCACTCCAAGAGAGCTGAGAGCTTCATGTGGACCAGCAGTAAAACACCACTTACACACTGATGTATTAGCAACAATCTAATAACCATATCCACGATGGGCAACATTTTTCACAAGCACTTTAAGTGTAACAAATAATTAATTTTACTAGAGAGAGCATAATAAAAGGCTTGTTCGAGTAGCTTTAGATTATTAAACAGGTTTATTACCTATATGACTGTACAGTATGTACTAATATACATCCAGAAGCTGCATAAAAATTAAATTGATAAAACTTCTTGAATGCAATTTTGTACAGCAACAGAATTTTTTTTCAGTTGCAGATTAATTAGAAAATACTGAATGAGGCTTTTAAAAGAAAATAATAAATGTGCACTAGCTTGACAGTATACCTAAAAAAAAGAAAAAAAAAAAAAGGCTAAATGAGTTCTTATTTGTATGTTTTATTTTTTGCTTTACTACAAAAAACAAACAAACAACAACAAAAAAAAAAAAAAACAGTCCCAGCAATATTTTTGCATCATCTGATTAAAAAAAACAAAACAAACAAAAAAACTACTACAGTTAAATACAAAATGAAATATACCAAAACTACCCAATGCTACCCAGAAAGAAAGAAACAAAAATAGGCAAGAGTATAAAATAAAATATCTGGAAGTCTACAACTACAAAAAAAAGTTAGAAAAAGGTTACTTAAAAAGAAGGCAAGTATCCACCACAAAATGTGCCACTTTACCACAATCAGCTTGCACATCTTTCCTCGAATATAAAGTAATGCAAATACTTTACAATAAGTTAACGCAGGCGCATCTCCCTACGACTACAGCAAAACCAAGTAACAGTCTAATGTATCACATGGAAATACACCTTTTTTTTCTCCTTTTTTGTTTTGTTTTTGGCAACAGTTTCAACACATCACACAGAGAAATCAATCTAAGACTTCTGGGTAGCAATGTTTTTGTTTTATGTTATTTTCTTGTTTTTCTTTTCTTCTTTTGGTTTCTTGAGAACATATGTTGTGTCCACAACATCACACACTGCCTGTATGAGCTTCAGAGGCTTACAAACTGTATACTATGTATTCAAATCATATAAATATATAATATAGATATATATATATGTGTGTATATATATGAACAAAAATATACTAAAACTATTTGTAATACAAAATGATTTAATGCCAAATGGAAGCTTACGATAGAAACTTCAATAACTTAAAAAAAATGAATAGGTTGATACTTTTCAGAAACATGACAATTTAGCCCTAATCTCCTTAATACAAAGGCTTTTGCGTTTGTTTTACTTTTTTAATTCTTGTTCACACAGCACTGGCAAAACAGCACTCCCCCTAGTGCCAAGAATGCGTCAAGTATAAATACTAAGAAAACACCTGTACAGTACTGATTCCTGTCAAACCTACAAAATAAGTTAATGTCAGCCAACTGTACACAGTATTTACATTTACAATACAAATGGAGCTGACTTGAGAATGTAAAGATAACCATAACATCAACACAGGCTTTGGCCACAAATTTGATGCCAGTGAAAAGCCTCTGTGAAAACATGAAATGTACGATCTTGACCACTTGAGAAGTTTTGCGGCCCACTTTTTTTTTAGCATGAGGACGACTGTGGCTGGATGCCAAATTAACGGTTTAAAGTTTAAGTCAGTGTGACAGTTTTCGTTTTACTCCGAGTCTTGACACCACAGACTGATTTGGTAAAAGGCTACCAAAAACGTATGAAATTAATCACTGACACTTTTTTTTTTTTTGCCTTGAAATGATAAAACGACAGTCAAGGGTGACTAGAGTGAGGGAGGCAAGGTGGGATGACAAAAATAGCAGTCTCTAAGCCTGGAGGTGGTGAGGAGAGATCGACACATTCATTTCAGCAGCAGCCGTATCCCGTCGGGACGTGGTAGGAGTGTGTACAGACAGGAATGGATAAGGAAGAGACACCACCTGTTACAGCAGGTGCCCAGTAAACATTTCAGTCTCCTGCAGAGACAGAGGGGGTCCGGGATGGGTGTGAGGGTGAGGGTAGTCACAAGCTATTTGGTACAGGAGAGGTACAAATCTGTGTGTGTGGCAGAGAGTCAGAGTCAGTCTACGTCGCTGAGGTCGCTGACTGGCTCGTCCTGCACTATGCTCAGGTGGTTCATGGCACGGCTGAAGGCGATCTGGACAGCCTTACGGATGCTGGATGTGCGTCCTTCCATCATTTTAATCTTGTCTATGGTCTTGTCTATCCCCAGAGGAACCATCTTGGATCTAGGAAGCCATTGCCTGAAGGGGAAAGCAACACTAGTGTCACATCATTGGAAAAGCAGCTAGAGGTCAATGTTTCCTATGATTCTTGACAGGAAAATAGCACCCTGCTCACAGGAAAAAGCAGGAGAAAAGCTAAAAACACAACCTTAACATGACAACAACCATATATATTCTGGTTTTTCTTTCTTTCTTTATTTTAAAGTAACTGACCACAAAAAACTCTTTAAAAAAAAGTTTAATATTTGTGGAATACAATAAGCATCTATAATTATTTTCCCCTTCACAAACAGCTTTAATTATGACCGTTTTATCATTATTAGAAATGTTAATGTCTACACTGGCCCTGTGACATATCAGCAAATATCTTGGTATTTACCAGCATCAGTGGAGACTAAGCTGTTGTGTCATATCAACTTTGTGCTTGGTTTAAAAAAAAAAAGAGAAGATGTGATTAAGAGCTGAAAGACTAACACAGGTCAGTTCTGTCTAATATAGAAAATGTTCTTGTAAGAAAGCACAAAAAAATAAATTTTGCAATCAGTGCATCCCAAGTGTACATACAGGAAAGCTAAAAGGTTTTCTGCACGGTAACGGGAGTCATGCCAAAATAAATGTGCGTGTTTAGGAAGGTGTGAGGTTTTGCAGGTTTTTTTGTACACATTTAAACGATCCAACTACCCACTTTACTGACTGATAAATACAGACACTGGCACTCACCAACTGCGCTTGTTGTCGAAGAAGAGGACGAGGTAGAGTTTCTCTTCTGCTTTGTACTGCATCTGTTCTCCAATGCGCAGCACGTCCAGGGGGGGCATGGGGATGGAGACCCCATTGTGCTGGCAGCCCACACGTGGCATGTGGGGGTCGATGATCTATTTGCAGTAGGGGAGGTAAAAGGGGACGTTACAAACACACACCACTTATAAAACAAATGCAAAGATATAGCAGAGAGACGTTTGCAATTTACACACACATGCACCTCCACTACCAGCTTCTGCCACTAAAATTTTGCTTCCTCATTTGTCCCTTCACGCAAAGCTCAAATTGCTGGTTTACAGAGAAATGCTGCCACCTAGAGCAAAAACTGAATATTTTTACAAGCAGCAATCTAGCCACGTTGCTGCTGAAAACAACAGCTGTAGTGAAAGGATTGCTTCGTCCTGTGGATAAAAGTGTCATAAATTTGCTATCAGTGTGTCCTCAGACTGGGAAGGAGGAAAAAAAAAAACGTCAGAATAAAAAGATTACAGTCAGCGACTGTCATGCTTTCTCTCCCACAAGCACTCACCAAGGCAGGGTAGGAAGGGTATCCACTACATTTGGCCCAAACTAGCTTTAGGGGTTCCAATGCAACAGTTGCAGCACTAGCAGGCATCCAAATATTGCTGTTGCCAACCTCTATGGAAGTGGGAACAACACCAGACAAGTTATGTGTGAGAGTTTAAACGCACACAGAAACACATTTCAAAAAAATAAAGCCATGCTGCAAGTGCAGGGGCACCAAATCAGGGTGGGAAATTAACTTTGGGAGCCACGGTGAGAGACAGATATTAAAATTTACCAGCCACCCTCAGCTGTTAATTAACCAAAAGGGAATTTCAGATGAGAGCCGAGTCTCCAGATGCTGACTGGTTAGATGCCACGGTGGCAGCAGCGTATAAAGACTAGCCAGTCAGTGCCAAAATTCACGAGAACTTGGCTGGTAGCTGCAGTTCATTTCCAACCCTGATTTTATATGTATGTATGAATACCAGGTGTCTGCTGGTTAAATCAAGTTAAACCTCTGAGAGCGCTTTGACACACAGTAGCACAAAAACACAGTTCAGCCACATTATTTAATTTCAGAGACGTTTTGAAATGTACGGGACCAGCAGACAACTGGGAATATACATAACGATGTTACTTACTAGTCGTACCAATTCAAACAGACTACAATAAATATTTTGTTAATGTTGTTAATATAATCCCATTTTCACATATTTACATTGGATTGTCACGATACGCACTGTATATTTTGGTCCTGAAGAAATTGGAGCCTTTTAACCCTTTAATACTAAGTTAATCATATTTTATGCATGAGTTTTTTTGTGAAACTTTGAGACATCTATATCATCAGGGTAATTTTTTTTCCTGAGAAGGCTGCAAATTCACACGTTCACATATAATCAACCATGTCAACGACTCATTTTGAATGCCTTTTGGGGAAAAAAAAAATCTATTGTTATTCAGTATTTTTTTTTTTTGCACTTGCCTTATTAAGAAACAGTTAATAGCCAGGAGGCATGGCCGACAAGAGCAAATAAAAGAAATTCCCTAAATGTAGGCTGTCAAAATAACGTGGACAGTTAACCTGCCATTGTCTGTCATATGTTTAGTTAAGGGTAATATTTGAATCTAATAAAAACAGGAATTTTATCGCCACTTTTTCAAAACCATGCTGATTCTCATCCAATTTGTTTTTTTTGCTTTAATCCCATCTGGTTGCAGTTTAACAATAATAGCTGTCTTTAATATTTGAAATGAATACTAGGATCCCCAAACAACAGCTTCCTCAAAAATAAACATCTCTAAAGGGATCTTAGTTTCTGCTTTCAAGGTAAATGACCTGCTTGGCATTGTTTTCAGCATTATTAATCTTTGGCTCTATTCTACAGTGTGTCTTTTTCCCTGTCTCCCTCCCCTCACCACCAACCGCTCACAGCAGCCTGGACCTGCCAGAGGTTTCTTCCTGTTAAAACAAGTTTTTTTTCTTCCCACTGTCACCAAGTGCTTTGCTCACAAGGGGCAGTCTGATTCTTGGAGTTTTCTTTGTATAACTTAGAACAGAGGTGGGGGAAATCCAGGACTCAAGGGCCATTGTCCTGCAGGTTTCAGATGTCTCCTTGATCCAACACAGCTGATTTAAATGCCTACATTACCTCCTCAACATGTCTTGAAGTTCTCCAGAGGCCTGGTAAATACCTAATCATTTGATTCAGGTATGTTGACCCAGGGTGACATCTAAAACCTGCGGGACACCGGCCCCGGAGGACTGGAGTTCCCCACCCCTGACTTAGAGGATATTTATCTTACAATAAAGCACCTTGAGGTGACTATTGCTGTGATTTTGGATATATAAATAAAACTGAACAGAATTGAAAAGACTGATAATAACCAAGTTTAAAGACTACTCGTAAAATCTGTTTACACCCTAAAGTTGTTTAAAAAAAAAAGTTTCCTCTCTGTTGTTAACCTTGCATTTACCTCAAAAACCCAGTTTCACTATGGTTTTAATCGATTTTGTTTGCAGGACTGAGTAAGTTAATAAAGTATATTACAATTTAAAATAGTTATTATTTGTATTTCTGTGAAAGATGTCTACCCACTCCCCACACATGCATTTAAATTCTTTTGACAATCTGGTCACGTTACCAGCAGCGATTCGTGCAGCTTTTGCAAAATTCCCAGTTTCGATGCAGGCGATTAATTCGCTCTTGTCATCCACAGTGTTTCTCCGGACTAAGGCGGGTTTTCCCTTCCCACATTTTGGAAGACTGAGAATGGTGCTAAAAGCAAAACACAAGAAAAACACAACACAAAGTCAACTTTCAAAAATATCTGGTGGCACGCATGCTTTGATAATATAGATCAGATACACAGCTGCCTAAACAGGCAAACTGCCTGCAGCAGGCCTGTGTTACATTATCTGCTGCTTCTTCATTTGTATTCAGCTGCAGATTATCGATGGGGAGGGGAACAAAAATTTTTACCTGGTGTTTCCCTGCAGACTGCTACATGAGGATATGGATGACTCAGAGGCGCAGCGTCTTCGAGGCTCCACAGGTCTACTAGTTCTGCTGGTTTCTTCTACTTTTTTCTGCTCCTCGACCTGAAGAGCACCACTTGGCAGGCCTAAAAGAAGCAGAGCAGCGAATTCCAAAAATATTAGACTGAGATCTAAAGGCCACAATCTTAAACCCAGCAACTCCTGCCAAATGACGATGATCAAGCTGCAGATTGTTAAGCCATTCTCTGATTAAAGCCAACAGATAAAAAGGAGTAAACAAGGGAAGTTAATTAGGACTGACTGAGATGACTTTTGTGACAACTCTCTGCATTGTTTGTGATGGTAGATTAAGAGGTTGGAGGTATAGCTCAATATTAATGTAGTAATTTAATCAGAACCTTTCTATTTCTTAAATATCAGAACACAAAAGCAGAATTTACCCCATGTAAGAACTTTAAAACAAGAGACCATATGCAGAATCAATCAATGTTTATTTAAAATCTTGTGTTTTCAGAGGACTTCCTCAGTAAACTTCTCACCAGTGTCGAGTCGTTTAACTGGAGACTCGCCCGACTCTTCACGCTCTTCCTCTCCTCCCTCCTCCTCTGCATCCCTGCTGCCGCTGTGCTTCCTCTTCTTGCCATGAAGCAGAGTCTCCAGCCTGGGTATGACCACTGACAGGAAGGACTTGGAACCTAGCTGTGCGTCATCTTCATCTTGCTCCTCCTCGCCCTCTTTTCCGTCAGTCCTGTCGGACTCTTCGTCTCCGCTCCTGGGTAGCTTCTGCGGGCTGGCTGCCTTCGACTTGCGGAAGAGAACGGCGGTTCTGCGGTTAACCGCGCCTGTGGGCTCTGCGAGGGTCGACGTTGCCACCACGCTCACATCACCTTCTAACAAAGGGTCCTGGAGGCTGTTGTGTGCGTGGCCATTGAGGCATGCGGGAGAGGAGAGCAGGTCTGGTATTTCCCCATCCAGCTTGGCTCGCTTGCCGTGAACCTTGTCTTCACAGTCAGGGGCGGCATCTATTGGTTTTAGGGTGGGGGGTTCGGGATCTGTGTCTGAGTGGATGAGGGGAGGAATGGTATCCGATGGCTCCAGTTTTGGAGGAAGAGACTTATCTCCTGTGGGGCAGTGAACAATGAAACAATAAACAGTGGTGAGCTTTATCATCACACAGGGTTCTAACAGTGTAGTGGTAGCTCAGTCGCCTGCCAGGCTTAAGTGAACCACTAAGCACAGTGGATATTTTTTAAAGACCAAAGCAACTACCATTTAGTTAGCTACTGTATAGGTCTCTCTGTGTCTCTCCTCCTGGGTGCAGGACTGTTCTGGCTGAGGCACTGCACAATTACCAATTAGCATTACAGTGATGGAGTGCTGCACATGAGTCAAATACAAAATTAAACTATATATGAACCACTAGCGCTTCCCAGTGCTGCAGCAGCAGACGGGTCTAACAGGAGTCCTTGTGGAAAAATGATTTTAAACATCTAAGTTTTATACATTGTATTTAATGTAAAGGAATGCTAAATTACTAACCACCGACACAATGAGTTCAACATACAGTCCCACATGTATAAATACTGTTTGAAGCCCATACCATCTTATAAAAAAACAAAATGTAATCCTAAAGCGTCCATGACAGAGACCTTTCACTAACAATAATTTGCCGCAGTGCCCACACTTTCACCTTGTGTTTGCACAAATGCTGATGTTGCACATTATTATATGACCTTTTGTTTATCATACAAGTAAAACAAGCAGTGTTTAGCATAAACAGGGTGATCTTTATATAAAAAAAAAAAAAAAAAAAAAAAAAGAACAATGAATTTTTCCTTTGCACTAGCACATTGTAATGCCATCTTTGAATTGCAAACTCTTAATTTCAATAAGTGGCTTTAAGCTTGAGGAAGCCACTGCGGTCACACTCTGTGTGTGTGTGTGTGTGCGTGCGTGCGTAACCATGTCAAAAGATGCTGGAAGGTGATGCTGGAAGGTTATTTTTCCATAGATGTGGACAATGCCACTTCCTCAGACCCATTCAAGGATGAGTTCCAAGAGGGAACACACGAGTGTTTTCGGGATTTAGCAATAACACCTTTTATCTGATGCTAAAGCACAACCACCACTGACAAGTAAACCTCGAGTTGTTCCGATTTGGTTCAGCGAGTCGGAATAAAGACTTCACAAATCGCTTTGTGTATCAGAAAGCTCTTTGAACAATTCTAGTTTTAAAGTTTAGCCATCCTTTACAGAGTATAGATCAAAGCTAGTGAGTTTTGTTTTTCACACCTGTGAAACTCTTCCTGAATAAAAATGAAACAATACTGTATTTTTATACATTTTGTTTCTACAGTCAGACTCGTGGGAGTCTGCAGTAATTATTTAGTGTTTTTTTTTTTCATATCATTTATTTATCAAAATATACACTCATGGTGTGCTTAAAGCAAGGAACATTTCTGTGACTGAAATTAGAGGGGAGAGGGTGCAAATGTCTGAGCATCTTTTTTCTCTCCTTACATTCAGGTCAATTTATATGCACCAATTTGTGGCTTTTCTGCTGCAGTCTTTTTGGTCACATGTTCCAAAACCCTGGACTTTAATAGCTTGTATGTGTTTCTTCGAGATTGCTGCTCATGTTCAAAGACGTTTAGCATAGTAACAAAATCCTAATCACATGTTTCAGATATGTTAGTCAAACTATTATTTTACAATTAGTGAGCAAATAAGGAAGGAACCAATCCAAGTTTGAAAAATATCACCTAATAGATAGCTTTGTTGTATTTGAATGTTTTATTATGGATACCTATGATTATACAAAGCACATACAAATGTTATTATTAAATGAGTAGGGAATATTGGTCTCCTGTGGCTGTAAACATACATAGTTAGCCATCATCTTGCTGGATGACAGACTGTTTTTGGGACCAAAATTCAGATAAATGCAACAACACGTGTGTTTTAGTATTATAGGTAGCAGCGTATGTATCGAGCCTGCAGTTCTCCTAGGAAATGACAGGGGCCGCCTACACCTTTAAGGAGTCTAACCTAGCCTCAAAATTAAGTGGGAGGGGGACACCCACAAATAGTGTAGATACCACAATAGCTCCACTCCAATTTGCTGATAACAAAGACAGTAAGAGTCGGGTATGAAAATATTTTTCTTGTTGTCCATTTTGTTTGTTATTGTGAAATCGGCTTTGTTCCATAGGCTAGAATGTTTGCAATGCCTAACAATAGTTTTTGTTGGGTTTTTTGCAGCCACGTGACCGTGAGCCATGTGATGTTCAATTGTCTGCCATTTCGATGAGTGTAACAGTGTAGTGACAGAGAATAAAGTGTCTGTTACACAGAGTAATCTGGTGCATGACCATCTGGCAGCCACTGGTCGCTAGGAAAAACATGTACTCTCTGACCAAGTGGGAGAAAGCCTCCTTGGGATTGTTTTGCTCACTTACAGATATCTACATTTACCTGCCACTAGCAGGAAATATGCAGACTTATCTGAGAACGCTTGTCACACACTCTGAGTGATAGTGAAGCTGTAAAAAAAGTTTGACTTCAAAGTAAAAGCTGTGCCTCAGGGCTGCAGCCAACACATGCAACTTTTACTTTGTAACTGAGTGTTCTTCCTTTCTGGTTTGTGTGACATTTTTTAGTATCTCTCAGCTAGTAGTTAGAGAATGTTTGCAGACAAAGGCACATCTTCCTACAGGTGACTGGAACAAAGCAACCACATGGAGGATGACTGTATGTTTGGGGATGTGTAAACATTCTCCAATTTTACCGAGCAGCAGACAGCATCCTCCAGGAACCCACCAACCAGTCAGGGAATGCACGTTTTACCTTTGTGGTTGCATCACATTCAATATTAATTAAACAGTCTGTCACCAACATGTCAGTGACTTAACACGAGTAATTACTACTCATTTTGATACTGATTACTACACTCTTGTATTGTAACCGGTCTACTAGAAATATATCTATTTATCTGTCCATTTATGAATTTGAAAAAGCTTCCTAGGTGGAAAAATTACCAAATTTTACTCTAAACTTGTGTTAAACATTAATATAAAGTAGCTACTTGTTAGAAAATAATATAATAATCAAAATGCTCTAAGAGTTTTCACCTCATCAACATAGTATACAATTTACAAACATCACCATATCTGAAAGAAATGCTCACTTCCATATTAACAGAGCAGGTTTCATAATCATTCTTAAAACTAAACTGTGATATTGTGATTTTCCCATCCTCCCGACATGCTTTATAGAGAAAACATCATGGGACTTTCTGGTTGTGGTTAGGCTAGGTTAAGGCTTAAGTCTGACCTTTGACCTTTACTCGTGATTCTCTTTACAATCGCAGAGACTGTGACGACCAGTGGGTCAAGCAGAAAACCAACTTCAAAATAAAGCATTCACACATACCGTCATCCTCGGAGAAGTGCCCATTGGGCTTCAGCCTTTCTTCCTTAGCTGTAACCAGCTCTGGGAGGGAGAGAGCTGTTGAAGATGTTGCTGAAGTTGTTGGAGATGATGAGGAAGAACAGTGGTGGTGAGAGGGTAGAACTCTCTTCAGGCTCATTTCGTTGCGCACATCATTGATGGTCTTTTTCAGCAACTTGAGCCGCTTGCTGCGGGAAGGGCTGGACTTCATGGCACAGGTGAGATCAAACTTCTCAAGTAGCTGCTGCAGCTGCTTGTCCAGAGGCAGCTGCTCCCGATTAGCTGGTACTAGTAAACGGTCCACTAAGAAGAGAATTAAAACAAAAAACAAACAAGGAATCATTAGAAGATAGATTTACCACAACTACTTTATAACTAGTTATTCAGAGAGGCGTGCTCTTCCCTTACCATCCTCCCAAGAAAATGATGGTGGTGCTTTGACTTCCGGAGCATCTGCAAAATGCATGCCGCTCTCCGTGTCAAAGCCGATTTTCTCTGCATCTCGACGGGCCTTTCTGAGCAAGGCCCCACCCTGGTCTCGGAGTCGCACAGCAGCCCGATAGAAGTAGGTGTCCTTTGAGTTATATTTCATACAATTTTCAATAATGAGGTTAAAGTCATACTCAAATTGATCAAAGTTGTTGTAGCCTTGGGCATCGATGCGTTTCCGCATGGTGGAAAAGTCCATCGGGTGTTTGATGTGGTCGAGATAATCAGGCACCTAAAAGAAAGCATCAGAAATATGAATATTTTGTAAATTACTTTTAATAATGTTTAAAAAAAAATTAAGCAATGTTTGAACTTGGCTTTTTAAATTAAAGATTCTTGACAGCAATTCAACCATGTAGAAATTCCACCCACTGTCCAATAACAGAGTCTATTCCAAGAATCAGGAACCTACTCAAACAGATTCAAGATCAAAAGCTGCGCCCAACGTGGGGCTCGAACCCACGACCCTGAGATTAAGAGTCTCATGCTCTACCGACTGAGCTAGCCGGGCTTATGAGGAAGAGCACCCTTCACCTCCAAGGCCTCCCGACCATGCAGCAGACCATGAGCTCTTGTTACACATTCACCCTAACAGGAAGTCACATTGCTTAACACTTTTACAGGATGGGGGGTGGGGTGGAGTAATGTCTAACATGAGTCACAGAGATCAGAACATGTGACTGGAGCAAGCAGTTGAGCGCTGGTTGCTTGCGTGAAGCTTCTAACAAATGTTTGAGAAAATGCAGAATAGAAAATTCTTTAGTAATTTTAAAAAGTCTTATTTTGTGTGCCGATGATTTATAGTCAAGATGTTCACAGACATAAAATGTATTTTACCAGAGTACAAAAGTGATCTAATTGACCTCCACAAATAATTTATGTCAATGTACCATTTCTGGTACACTCATCTGACAGTCAGGAAAAGGAACTAAAGGCAAAACACAAGGAAAAGTGTAGAAATCTGAACCAATAAGCCAAGTTTGAAGCTTTGTCAAACAGCATGGCAGCTAAATTGCATATTTAAATTTTTTCTTTTTCTTTAATGGACCCATTATGATCGCTTTTAAATCCATGGCATTATTCTTCAGCTCAACTAGATTAACATTTAAGAACAACCAATATTTATCATTACACTGGATCTTGGTGCAGCTGCTAGGTTCTAGCTCCTAGATCCCTGCCCCCTCCCTCAAAGCCAGTTTTCTTGTTATTGGCTGCCCCTCACAGACAAAATGTCTATCTAGATGGCAGGCTGATGGGGCTGCTGTGCTCACACCCTGATTGATGTGCCTGGGATTTAATATATGCCCTATCCATGATATTATAAATGTTCCAGGGGGAGAAAAATGTCTAAAATTGTCAGTTTTAAGCAGTCTGAAGCCTGAGTAACTGTCTCACTTTCTCACGCAAGTCTAATATGAGCTGCCACAACTGTAACTATATATAGCAGACAAACTACAATAAGCCCTCTTTATAGCCAAATTTTACAGTTCTTTTGACCAATAGTCTTCTGGCATCTTAACTTCCTCTGTTCTCTTTTTTCCCCTTCAGCTTCAACAAGTTGCAGCAGATGGCTGCCCCCTCCCTGAGCCTGGTTCTGTCAGAGGTTTCTTCCTTTTAAAAAGGAGTTTTTCCTTCCGACTGTCACCAAGTGCTTGCTCATAGGGAGTTGTCAGATTGTTGTGGTTTCCCTCTGACATTGTAGGATCTTCATCCTACAATACAAAATGCCTTGAGGCAGCAGTTTTTGTGATTTCGTGCTATATAAATCTCAACCAGCACACACCTTAACTATCTATCTGTCAGGGTGTTGCCAGATATTACAGTTGTTCCTACAAGAATGTCAGCACTTTTTCTTATCCACTATTCTTCTTCAAGGAGCTGGCATAATGATACATGGCACATCCCATGTGTTATTCAGTGTTTGAATTGTATGTGTCATTAGTGAAAACACAGCAAGGAACTTGGCAGAAACAAGGCAGAGCCAGAAAGAAGCCTACAGTTTTAAACTTTTGCACAGAATAATTAACAGTACTACAATGTGAATTAAAGTACAATCATAGATAGAATAGATGGAAATAGGGCTGTTCGATATAACGATATATATCGGACGACGATATAAAAACGTCTATCGTTTCATTTGACGCTATCATTTGTTTCGTGGTGTCGCAAAATAAACTGTTTACGGCAATATTTTTTCATCGTTTTGATGGTCACTGTAGTGGCTATATTAATTTCTTAAAGTTCTCTCTTTCTCTTATATTTAATATAACCACACTACTGACGGACAAGCGCCTGTTTTTATGCGTTGTCGTTAGCAACAACGACGGTAAAACCATTGCGTGTCCGCTTGTTTATCTTCCATATAAACCTTTCACAATAAAGCTCAAGATCCTGTTGAGACTTTTCAAAATAAACTGAATCACATGAAAGAGTATGCAGAGTGTTTACGGATGAGAAGCAAAAAAGAGCCGCCAGGTGCTAAAAAATAAACCTTAGACTCAAGTTAGAACAGGCTTTTCCCCGCAGCACGCCGTATAATAAATACCCACAAAGAAACGGCGGCCGTTACAACTTATGTCTAAAAATGTATCGTTTCATGCTTTGGTTAAAACACTCGACTCCAGGCACACGACGACCAGCTGGAAACACTTCACGCAAGTCGAGCTGCCCGAGATTCACAGAATTTACAGAAAATGTTACATTTTTGTGATTTATATCGTTATCGGGACGATAGATGTCTTATATCGGGATATGAGATTTTGGTCATATTGCACAGCCCTAGATGGAAAGTGTTTGAATATCTGCTGCAGATCACCTCAGTGACATCGACAGGCTGGGTGAAGATCCTGGCCTGATCTTTTGCCTGGAGCTGGTCCAAGAGGGCCCTGAGCAAAATGCTAAAGGGTGTTAACTGCATCTCTAGAAGCGTCTCCTGCAGTTTAATCTACAAGAAAACACAAAAGATAACAGTGAGCATCATCACATTTCTGTTTTGTTTGAACTTTTTCTTAAGATATTAAGACAAGCACAACTCTGCCCAACCATGCATCACTCCCCTGTCCTTACCTCTTCCCGCTTGAGCTTCTCCCTCTTGCGAATTAGTTCCAGCAGCAGTCTGGCTCTCTCTAGGTCATGTCGGAGGCGGTGCCATTCCTTCAGCTGTTCCTTAAGTGCCCTGCTTTCCTCTTCACTCTGCCTCTGGGGAACGCATGGAAATAAAAAATATATAAGACACATAAAAGAACTGAACACCGGAAAATTATCAACTTGCACAAATTCTCAACAAACAAATGCAACGGCAACTTCTTTCATTTGGCACATAAGATGCCCATTTCAAAGAAAACTGCTACTGATTCACACAGCATGGTCAAAAATCTCATTAACACAATCAATAAAGTGTTGAAAGAAAACATTAAATTGTAACAAAAGCATAATTTATGACTGTGCAAATAATGAGACAACATATTTGAAAACCTTGGGAAAAAGATAAATGAAGGCTACAAGTCTTGTGTGCTTAACTGACAGAGGAACAAACCGGTTGCACATTCTTCTGTGACTGCAGTCTTGTCTGAAGGCGTCTGATGAGGGGCAACCCATTCCTGGACTGCCTTTTCAGTCTCCAGTAACTGAGGACCAGCTCTACAAAGACTTTCTTCTTCTGTATTGATACTTGATTCAGAATGGTTTGTAACCTAGAGGGATGAAAATGAGGGATTTTAGAAAACCAAAGCCATTTCCCACTTAAGTAGAAGGTTGTAAAAAAATATACCTGTGAGCAGGAAAAGTAGGCACAGTAGCAGGCGGTACAGCTTCACTTTCCACATCAGGCTCGGGCTTCTTGCTCTTACTCTTCCGTTTCTGTTTTCCTTTGGACTGTCCTTTGCCCTTGTCCCCTTTCTTACAAAGTCCATTTCTGAGTTTGGCTTCATCATACATGGCAAGAGGTCTCCTCACGCACCCGTTAGGTGTGTGGGCGCCACAGTAGGCCGTCTTTTTCACAGAGAAGGTGGGCTCTCCTGTTTCTGTCACCTCTTTGATCGGCTCCATCTTCATGAATAGACCAGCCTTTTGGGCACAGCTGACATGGAAGGCAGTGTAACAGTTGGCTTTGTGACACTGGATGCAAGCGCCGACCCCTTTCTCCTTGCAGAGGTAGCAGGTGAGCTTCCAGCGCGCCGGAGGAATGTGGCTGATGCCGTCGATGGGCTCAATGAAGGTGGTATTGGAGAAGCCCACCTCTGGGACCCAGAGGGCACAGACTACATGGCCCCAGCGGTCATCATCAGTCTTTTTTACTGCTCCGCCCTTATTAGGGCAAAGGATGCACTCTGCTGGCTGAGTCGGCAACTGAAGGCAGTGTCTGCAGTGCCACTGACCCTCGGGAATGTAGGGCACTCCGTAACACTCTTGGTGTACGGCCACGTTGCACATGTCACAAAACAGGATCGCGTTGCTGTTGTGACACTCTCCGTCCATGCAGATGCAGCAGACAGCATCATCATCGATAGGAGCTTGCCTTTCGCTCCCTTTGTCCAGACTCTCCAGGTACAATTCTTTCTCAAAGCGATCAATAAGGAACTCAAAAACATTGTGAGACACCTGACTAACCCCTTCGCTTCGTCGTTTTTCATTGACCAAATCCAGCCAGGCGTAATCTTCTTCATCCATGTCATACTCTGTTTCCTCATCTAGTTCTTCCTCCGTCTTATCTATATATTTATAAAAGGCAGATGGGCGTTTAGGAACAGCTGGAAGATTATATTCTACAGTTCGGAATTTAGGCTCTGGAAGTTTTGGGCTAGCGTGGCTACCAGCGTGGTGTCCACCTCCCTCTACATGGCCTGCGATGGCAAGTGCGGCATTCTTCTTCTCCTTGTTTTTCAGTCTCACTGACCTCAGGAGGACCTGCTGCTTCGATTTTTCCGCATTCTCCTTATTGCTGGTGCATTCCATTATCTCTTGCACCATGGGGTCATCATCCGAGATCACGTCCAGCTTGTCATATATGCTGAGCCGGTGGATGCGGCCATCGAGTTCGAACTCTACCATGCGCTGCGCCTGGGCATAGGTCAAGATCTGCTTGTTGGGCGAGGGCTTGATAGGAGACGGCGGCCTCTGCACCGCAACCCGGTGCTGCCGAGCCTTCTTCTTCATCTTGACGCTCCGTGTTGCTGTGGAGATACACGACAGGGATAGCGGTTAGACATGTGTATGGGATGCCTGGAAGCATCCCAGTTGAATTTTCAAATAAAGGTCATAACAGTTACATTAGAAAATTAGGTTATTTACCTAATCACAGTAAAATACAATAATTTCACTGCAAACTTAAAGACAGACTTAATTCCCTGATACAGCTTCTTTTATGCGCAACATTGCGACGAAAATAAAGTGTAAACACGCAAATAAGACGTCTGGTAAAAATAAGTGTACCTGTTTAACTGACAAGCAACATCTTACTCCAAGTTATGTCTTTTAAATCAGAACGGGGGGGCGGGGTTCAACACTCTGCGGGTTAAATGTATTAGAAAGTACTTTAACAGAGTTTTGGTGACTAAGAGGGCAAAAGAAACTTCCAGTTTTCACCGATGCCCCTGCCCCCCCCCCCCAAAACACAGATTAGCTGTTGTAAATTAGAACATAGCAGCCAGTTTTTACGTTACAATTTTGTCAATGAGCCCATGCATTTAAATGGGGGAGGGAGGCGGTTACACGGGGCAATATGGGAGCGCAGGAGTTAGCACTTGCCCATTTGCTGCAGAGGTGTAACGCCTTTTCAGCAAGAACTCGCAGCCAAAGTGGCCAAGGTGCTAACAATAACATTAGCTAGCCAGCTAACTAGCAGACGGAGCTAACCGTCCGCTAAACGGAGCGAATCGCGTAAAAAACAAAACAAAAAAAAACAGTAGCCCTTAAAAGGCCGCACTATAGCTAGTTAAGCCTATACATATTTTTTCTTTTTTTTCTTTTTTTGCATTTGCACAACATGTCCCCTTTTCGCCAACGCACCGACCACAGCATAGCAAATAAAACCCAGCACATACCTCAAATTCACGAGCAGTTTTGCTAGCTAGCAGTCCTACAAAGCAATGGCAATACGGCCTACTAAGTGGCGCTAATTCCGGGCACAATGTTCTCATCCAACGGGCGATACGGGGCTCTTTTCAGTTGCTAATAAAAGAGGAAGAGGCCGCTTTGTACCTTGAAGTTTCGATATTAAACTCTACACAAAGCACACAAGTATTTGCTGTGTGGGCCATTCACAGGCTAGAGTCACTCGCTAGCCACAGTCGAGCAGAGGCAAATAGCAGTAAGAGCAGCAGCCGCACGAACGGATCATCCCCCAACACAACAATGCGTTTCAGCAGACAACTCCCACCCGTACGCACCGGTCTACGTGTGACGCTGGAGGTCATGTCTGTGGTGAGTCGTAGATTTCACACAAAAGCCCATCTGTCACACAATCAGTGCGTTGCCTTTTGTAATAACCATACTAGCCTTGCAAAGACAAAGCTGCAAACCTAACAAAGCGCGAATACGGACAGTAGCGCTGTGTGAGGAAAGCTGAGACATGTCTGTTTTGACTCTGAGGGCCGTGGCTATCAAGTCATAAGAGCAGCGGATAAGAAGACTTTCAGAGTGTCATGCCTGTCTGTCATGCTCTGGCGTTATTATTTGCTCTTGTAGTAATAGAGGACAGGTTGGAGGACATAAGCAGAACAACATGCCCCACCCCAGAGACCGGTCCGCTGGGCCCAGACGTCTTTTTTAAGGGCAAGAACCCCCCCTCGGTTTAGCGCAGTTATAATTTGCATTGATTAAAATCTTTTGCATTTACTTTTTCATTTGGACCCCAACGTGGCGCTCCAGACCGTGAACGCAACACACGCGAAAAGTTATTAATTAACTGATTTATTATTTCGCAATAACGAATGGATGTGTTAGTTTTTTGTCCTGTTACACCTGCAGCATGCGTAAATTTCTAAAAAAAATCTAATTATTTTAATTTCTGTGAAAATAGGTTATTAGGTGGTGTAAATGGGTCGACAAGTTAACTGAATACGCAAATGAAGTCAATGAATCTATCATTAGAACGGACTAGTTAAACATTTCAGTTTATAATTAGTGAAAAGTCAAAGTAAAACACCGTGTTATGTAACTTAATACTAAAATTTATTACCCCCTTCGCCATACTGGAGACCCAGTGCCCGGTGACATCATTAAAACCTGTTCCTTCCGTCCGTCGCTGTGTGGAGCTGCTTCGGCCGAACGCGAACTGCTAGCAAACCAGGAGACAAAAGCAACAAAAGTGAACCCCCCTCCGGATCAATCAAATGTGTCATATTTAACCGTTTAGGAACCGAAACCCAGTGAACAAGTCGCTGTACTCAACAGTAAGTATACCGAACTCGTGTGTGTGTGTGAAAAGGGCTGAATGTGGTGAGGACGTCGCGGTGAGTCTAGGTCTGATTCGGATCCCGTGTGGTTCGTGTGTCGCCACGGCTGGGTTCTGCCTCGCCAGGTTAGCTAGTGTGTCCTGTGTGTGGCCTAGCTGGCAGCTAACCAGCTAGCAGTCATGGTGTGGTCCGAAATGTGCCGAACGTGTTCCTCGGGGTAATGCAAGGCTAATAAGATAGTTGTAAATGCTGTTAATTTTTGTGATACAAATCCACGCCACACAAGTGTTGTGTCTGCGTGGTTTTTTGTCTGTTATTAGCCTTGCGGCTAAGCCAGTTAGCACCAAGATAGCCACCGTGGTGTTTACTGATGATGTAGCTTAACTGCCAGTAATGTTTATTGTAGAACGTATTGACATATATTGGTGGTGCAAGTTTAATGGTAAGTGTGACTTTTTGTTGGTTAGGGGTTGAGTCGAAAGCCGGTGTGTAAATACCCATTTACAAGTTCTCTGCTAAGAGAAGATGCAGGCTAGTTAGCGTTGGCTATTTCTGCTGTCCTCTCGCATCTTCCTGACTAGCGCTTTAGCCAAACCCGGAAAACTGGTTTGCCACTGCTCACGTAGAAAATTACTTGGTTATTTTGTTACATTTAAAAGCCCCATCTTGTCCTAGTATTTCGTTTTAAAGTTGGTTGTTTTTTGACACATTTTAATGTGTGATTTATATCTAATCTAAATGTGAATTTTAGATTTTTTTTCTCTTTTTTTTTGTTTGTTTTACTTTGTATTAGAAAGCTCATTTAAAATAACCAGATTTACATTTGAGCGAGTACTTAAGCTAATGTTCTCAGAGCTGATGTATTTTTTTAGTTGCACACATTTGGGTGTTAACACTGAGTGAGTTTTGTAGTTAAGGAAAAATTGCTTCAGCACTGACCCTAGTTTATTTTATTTGGTTTACACAGCATTCTCTCAGTTAGCTGGCACATAGAGGCACTATGTTATTATATGTTATTATAAATTTGGCAGTAAATATTACTGCCAAAATTTACCGAGGTAATGGAACAGAGGCATAACATTAATTTGTCATTCCTAATGGACCACATTAGACCTGATCCCATGGCCTATTATGTGTCTGCAGTCAGGTTGAATTGTTTTTTTTAACACCTTTCAGAATGAAAATGCCTCCACGAATAAGGCTCAAGGGGCTCACAGGAATGATTTGAATATTGAAAGTATGAATGAATCCTATGCTATGGCTTTCCTAGTAACTGAATATAACACTCGAGGGAGATTTTGTGCTGATGTGATAGAAAGCTACCGTTATGAAAACACCAAATGGCAGCACATATTGGACAAGACAATAATAAGAGTTTTTGTTATGTTTTTCCTTTAATTTTTCACTTGCTTGTTGCACCTGGGTATATAAAATTGTATTATATCAGATTATCATACTTTTATACCAAAAAAGGTTATTACATTGTAGGTTAGTACTCTCAAAAGTGTTTTGCTTGCAGTTGTACAGGTTTGTTTTTGCTCATAAACTGCTCAAGGATTTCAATACAATATCTACATACTCAAGGATGTACTTGAGTAAAGTTTTAAACAGCTTGGCTGTTGTGCAGCATATTTTTAGCGGTACATAAATGTGATATGTTACTTAATACAATCAGACAAATTGTAAATGGCCTGTATTTGTATAGCGCTTTACTTAGTCCCTAAGGACCCCAAAGCGCTTTACACTACATTCATTCACCCATTCACACACACATTTACACACTGGTGATGGCAAGCTACATTGTAGCCACAGCTGCCCTGGGGGTCACTGACAGAGGCGAGGCTGTCGGACACTGGCGCCACCGGGCCCTCTGACCACCACCAGTAGGCAACGGGTGAAGTGTCTTGCTCAAGGACACAACGGCTGAGACCGTCCGAGCCGGGGCTCAAACCGGCAACCTTCCAATTACAAGATGAACTGCCAACTCTTGAGCCACGACCGCCCCGTATAGCCAGATACGGGGCGACGATGAGGAAACGGTTCAAAGCATTACTTGTGTCAAAAGATTTTTATCAAGTCTTGCGCTGTGGAAGTACAGGATTTTGCAACTTGGAACGATGATCGCATGAAGCAGCAATTCAACGGAATACACTTTGAGCAGTGCTCTGCTCATGAATTTCCTAGGTAGCCGAGTGTATTTAAAAGCTATGACGCAATACTTGAGCCTCACAATGATCCTTAAAAGTGCAAGCTGCACCTGAATACTGCAAGACTAAGCCTCAACCCGTCTGTGTCTATTCCGACAGAATGGTTTACCCCTTGCAAAATCAAAATTTCTATGTTTACTACAACAGTGCTTGCAGAGTCAAATCAATTAGCAGTCAGTTCTTGTTGTAAATTGTACGTTTAATGAAACCTGATTTTACATAAGTGGCTTTGTTTTTTAATCTCTATACTTTCTTGTGGCTGTGTGTGGCTAAATGAAAGTACAATCTGTTGTTTATGGCACAACATGTTGTGTTACTGGTTTTTGGAGTTGTGTTTATTTTTAGAATACCCTTATCTGATCTATTTTCTCTCGCTCCCTATCTTTCTCTAGATCTTGTACGGAGGAGTGGAGCTACTCCAGTCATAAATGGAGAGGGACGAGCACGCGCTCTGTGTCCTGGACGGCAACACCCACATCCCAACACCTGCTTGAGAGCTGCTGTATCGATGACCACAGTTGAAAAAAGCGATTGCATTTGACACCGCAGACCTGACTATTCTACAGAAACGCTTGGGCTGCTGCCATGGATGGGGAGGAAGAGGTCTCACATATGGGCGAGGAAATGGTCAGTGAACCTAATGGCTCCATAGAACGCAGAAAAAGAGAGGCAAAAGGGACCTGCCTGAAAATTGAAGGGCAGGATGGCTATGTGTTCAAATCCTACAGCATTAGCCCCCGTGAAACTGCTGATGCAAAGTCACCTGCTTGCTCCTCAATAACACTGGATAAAGACTCTCTTCCTTGTTTCAACTTTTCTTCTCAGGGTGACGGACTGTTTGAGACAGACACGGCAAATAAGAGTGCTGCAGCTTCTCCCACTCTTTCAGACAAATGCCTAAACATTGACACCGAGGGAAATGCAGAGAGTGAAAAGTATGAAAATGGCAGCGAATTGAGTGAACATGGCAAAGGGGAGATCCAGGATGCTAATGGAATGGAGGAAGAAACCCAGGATGATGACAGACTACCCTTTGGTAGCTCAGTTGGCCCTTTTGTAACTAAAGATGGCGATGACTATAGCAATTTACTAAGTGGATACACAAGCACCCTTTATGATGTCGCCATGGACGCTGTCACTCAGAGTCTTTTGTCATCTATGAGGAGTCAGACCAACCCACGGAAAAAATCTCCAGCATGGAATCATTTCTGCATATCACCACGAGACAGTACCAAAGCAATCTGTTTATACTGCATGAAAGAGTTCAGTCGGGGTAAGAACGAAAAAGACCTCAGCACGAGTTGTTTAATGAGGCACGTACGAAGGGCTCACCCCACTGTGCTTTTGCAAGACGGAGCCGATGCATCCTCAAATAATCTGACTAGCCCTCTTGCCTCATCTTTGATACCTCCCTCCCCAAACTCACCAAAAAACGGAGACTTGACAAATAGCATTGTTAGCTCTGCCTCAAAGAACACTTCACCGTCCACCTCCTCAGCTGAAAATTCAGACCTGTCATCCAAAGAAGTGTTACCCAAAGTCGAACCAAAACTAGAACCGTACGCCAATGCCGACGCTGTTTGCAGCACCCTCCCATCCTCACATTCCAATGAAAACAATGCCGAAGACATGTCAGACGGAGGGCCTGAGCGCCTTCCAGGGACCCCAAAAAGCTCTAGCTCCCGTCGCAGGTCAGCTGTATGGAAACATTTCTACCTGTCGCCTGCTGATAATTCCAAAGCAGTATGCATTCATTGCATGAATGAATTCAGTAGGGGTAAAAATGGAAAGGATCTGGGGACAAGCTGTCTTATCCGGCATATGTGGAGAGCCCACAAAGAGGTTGTAATTGAGGAGAATGGACAGGGAAATCACATTCCACCACCCTATACTAACCCGCCCTCGCTGCTGTCCCGCACTCAACTACAGGATCCACTGGAACTCAAAAAAGAATCACCCCTTCTTCCATCATCACCAGAAACCATATCAGATGAACTACCCCAAAGCATGGAGGAAAGCATGGATATAAAGGAAGAATCTGATGAGGTGATGCATCTCTCAGGGCAGGAGACCACACTCAACCTCTCCTTCAAAACTCATGGGGAGGACACACCCCTGACTTCATCACCATGTGACCTCTCTGAAGGCCCCAGCCTCAATCAGGATCATTCAGTTTTTCAGCAAAACAAAAAGATCATGAAACGGGTTAAATCAGAAGTGTGGCACCATTTCATAGTGTCACCTGTTGACCAGTTAAAAGCACTGTGCCGTTACTGTCCTTGTGTCATCAGCCGGGGGAAACGGGGCGATTTTGGTACAAGCTGCTTAATGAGACATCTAATGAGACGTCACCCAGATGTCCTCAAAAACCAAAAAAGCACAGATGATAAGGAATCTTCCCCTCATCCCTACACCAATCTCACTGCAACAGATCCAGTTTCAGCCAAAGAAACTGAGAGTCCCCTTAGTGAGAAAAAAACACAAACCCTGCCTGTTTTCAGTAAAAAGACGTCAAAACTGTGGAATCATTTTTCCATTTCGCCTGCTGACCCTACAAAGGTGGTTTGTTTGCACTGTAGCCGCACAATTAGCAGAGGCAAAAAGACTACAAACCTCGGCACAAGCTGCCTTTTTAGGCACATGCAAAGGTTTCACGGACATGTTCTTGAAAGTAACAATACTATCTCAGGTGATGTGCCGTCTGCTGAAATTCATGTTAAACAAGAGCTCATGGACACTTCTGTTTATGAAACGGAACAGAATCGTGAGAGATTTGATGAACACCACCCGGTTGCCAAAAAAATCACCAAACTTATTGCAGAAATGCTCGCACTGGATCTTCAGCCATCAGCTATGGTGGAGAATGCTGGACTGAATCGACTGCTAGAGTACCTCCAGCCTCAGTATTCTCTACCACCCTCTTCTTACTTTACCAGCACTGCCATACCAGATATGTACGAAAGGGTGAAGGAGGTTGTGTTGACCCACCTGAAAGAAGCTGAAGGTGGTGTTGTCCACTTCACAACTAGTATTTGGGTCAGTAGCCAGACAAGGGAATACCTAACCCTTACTGCCCACTGGGCAACGTACGAGTCAAGTGTCAGACCCCAAGGTCAAGACTTTCACTGTTCTGCTCTCCTAAGTGTCTCACAAATAGACTCTGATCACGATATGCATGACATCCCAAAGCAGCTCGAGTATCTGTGGGATTCTTGGATCAACTCATCAGGGCTGAAAAAGGGGTTCACTGTAACAGACAACACCACCATCAAAAACATTTTGGAGGACCACGGTCACGTCACCATGCAGTGTTTTGGACACACCATCGACCTCATCGTTAGTGAAGCCATAAAGAGCCAGCGAATGGTTCAGAACCTTCTGAGTATTGCACGAAAGATCTGTGAGCGTGTGCACCGCTCAGCAAAGGCCAAGGAGAAGCTGGTCGAGCTCCAGAGGGTCCATCAGCTGCCAGAGAACCAGCTCATTCAGGACGTCCCTTCCAAATGGATGACCTCCTTTTTCATGCTGGAGCGACTGGTTGAGCAAAAGAAAGCCATCGACGAGATGTCGATCGAGTGCAATTTCAGGGAAATGATCAGCTGCGATCAGTGGGAAGTAATGCTGTCAGTCTGCAATGCACTGAAACCTTTCGAAGTCGCCTGCAGGGAGATGAGCAACCGCACTGCCACTCTGGGACAAGTGATACCACTCATTCATATTCTCAACAGAAAAATAGACCTGCTGTTTGACGAGACCGTGGGAATAGACAACATGCTCAAGTCTCTAAAGGAAGCGATGGTGAGCAGGATGTCTGCAACTCTTCACGACCCTCAATACATCTGGGCAACCATGCTGGACCCACGATACAAAACGTCATTGTTCACAGAGGAAGAAGCTGAAAGATGTAAACAAGATCTGATCCGGGAGCTGGACATGTCCTGTTCTACCTCAGTTGCAGTCAAGCCTCTGCTGCACAACGGCTGCAACGAGGCCAACGTTTCATCCAGCACCGCAAATTCAAACAAGGACAACCTCTGGTCCTTGATGGCTGACATCAGGCAAAAGATAAAAAACGAGGAGAAGCCAAAGTCCTCAGAGCTGGCAGTGCTGGAGTATCTTGAGGAAGACATACTCGATCAAAGCTGTGACCCCCTTGACTACTGGAACCTGAAAAAGTTCCTATGGCCTGATCTTGCCAAAGTAGCCGCCCGCTACGTGGGTTGCCCTCCGAGCATCGTCCCAGCAGAGACACTGTTCAGCACAGCTAGTGTCAACTGTGCCCTGAATCAGCCCAGGCCTTTGCTAGAAAACATGGAGGGTCTGCTGTTCCTCAAGGTCAACCTCCCCTTGATTTATTTTCAGTACTGATCATAATTATTTTGTTGAGCATTAACTTGAAACCCCTTTATTTAAGGACCAAGTTGCATAGCTGTGAAATGGGGGGTGGGGTTCTGTCGGGCAAAATGTAAAATATCATTGAATACACTGATTTTCAATGCAAAGGCCAGATCGAGGCTTTATTGTATTCTCTGTACTACTGTTAAAACACTTTGGAGCTGTTGTGATGAAAAGTCTCAGAAGTGTATCAGGGAGGGAGGGTTTTTCTAGCTGTAGGGGTTGGTGATAATGTGTTTGCTTCTAAATCAATGTTTTTCCTTTGTCTACTCTCTCCTTGTGCCTTATCCAAAACTACTTCAGGTCAAAAACGCTGTAAATATTGTTGAAATTGCGCAGATCACGTCAGGATGCTTTTTTTGAATATTATGATTAAAGATAAGAGTTGTTTTCTGAATGAAAACATGGCCCCCAAAAAATAAATAAATGCTGTGACTGAAAGATATTTTAAGTTTATATTATTTAATTTTCATTGTGAATTTGTGGCTCATGGTACTGTCATTTAGAATTAGATTTTTTTTTTTTTTTAACTTGCTGATATGTTTTTAATGAGATCATGTATAATATTGCTGTATTTTCTGAATAATGGGGTTTGTTTGGAATATACAATTTGTCTCTCAAGCACAATTTAAGTTTATGTCCAGGGGTTTAAATTATGGGTTTATTATTGAGTAAAACAATGTACTGTACATTTTTATATTAAATGACTTCTGAACCTAATTTCATAAATGTTTTAGCATTGAGACTGGAAACATGCAAATTTTGGTCATTTGTAAATAAAGGTTTTCCTTACACAATATCGTAGAGTCTTGTTCTTATCAATGAGACAGAAAAGCTGGTGTTTAGTGTGGAGCCTTAAGGCATACGAGTACAAGAATTCAATGTTTTCACTTCATTTTAAGCATCGCCAGTGTTCAGTGAACTTTATTTATTTTTGTTATCCTCTGAGCTAAAAAAAAAAAATAATACAAAGATTTATTCAGAAGACAAAATAATTTCACGGAGAAAGTGTGGTAGCTCGTTTCCTTGCATGAGAGCAGGATTTACAGATTCATGACTATGTTAATGCAACGCTGATCATGTTCTGTAGTGGAAATGTGATACCTGGAGAGATACTTTTTATTATTCTGTAAAAGCACTGGTCTTACAGTAGTGGGTCAGCAAATTTAAAGAAAAAAAAATCCAACACTTGTTTAAGTCACTGTTTTGGTGGCCTTTCTCTCCATCAGCACAGTTTTTCTCTCCAAGTGCACTCTGACAGGAGGGAATTGAAACACACTGAAGGCAATGTTGCGGTAACCTTCTATGAAGGTCAGAGGCTGATGGGTGTCCTGGAGTAAATCTATCTTGGTCGCATTAGCCTCCATCAATAGGTGCGAGTACATCTGCATAGCTGGGCTCGTGGGGCTCAAGTCCTCACGTTTGTCATATCTGTTGAAAATGGGAAGTGTTAAAAATGTTTAAAATAATATTTGAAGTTTACTTAAAAAGCTAAAATAAAAAAATAAATAAAGCTTTATTTATTTTTGTCACTTTGGTCACATTTGATAATGTAACCTGCTTCATAAGGCTTTCACAGACATGTTTATTAAGGTCCAGCATGTCTGACCTGCCTTTCGAAAGTATTTGTACTGCAGTACCTATTCTGAGATTGTAACAATTTCCCCATTTCCAAATGTTACCCATGTTATAATATTTGAAAAAACTAAAACTGACAATACAGATACTGAAAACTGAAGTGAGGCCAAAATTTTTTTCTGAATTCTAAGCTTAACTCAAAACACCCACAAAAAAATAGAAAATCTAAAACTGTATATTAAAAAAAACAAAACAAAGATTGGTGGACAGATTTCAGATCAAAATAAAACACCAACCTCCAGTTTTTGTTTAGTTGTAGGAAGCGTGAAACTCCAGTCTCAGCAGTGTAGGTGTCAATGTGAACAAATACATCTGAGGAAAGACAGCAACAATGAGAGTTCACTAGAAAACCACGATTCTTTATCTCCTGCATTTCTGACAGACTTTTAAATATGTAACAGTGTGTGAGCGCTCCCTTCAAAAAAGGAAAAAAAAAGTTTGATGTGATTCCAACCTGCTGAGGCTGGCAACAGCCTGTGTAGTTCCTGCATTCCTCTGCCTCCAGGGTAGTTGTGGTGAGAAACATAGAGGCAAATACCAGAGTATGTCGTGTTTGCCAACAGCTGGCCAACCACAAATGCGGAACCCAGTTTGTATATCCAGGATTTCTGGTAGTTGCACAAACTAAATCACATGGAGGGAGGAAAAAAAAAACAGTAAAAAGCATGACAAACAGCTTCAGCTCTCCAAATTTCAATGTCAATTTTAAGAGAAAGGAAACTTTTTAGGATCATTCACTCTTCTTTCAATATAAGGACAGGTGCCGTACGTTTCAGCTTACATGAAAGAGCAACCACGCGCAGCCACCAAACTGAGCACGGGAAAAGTGTATATGATGAAACGCAGCTCTTTGTGGGGCAACAGTGAGTAGAGCAGAATGAAGCCCACTGTGGGCAGCAGCAGTGCTCTCATTCGCCTGTCAAGGAGGCCAAGGGGGACAAAGAACAGCGTGCAGCCCAGGGCGCGAGGTACAGCAGAGTAGAAGTACCAGAGAAACGGAGAGGTTTACTGGGGGGAACAGTCAAGGACTGCTATAACCAACCAACAATAAACCAACAACAATGTCATAAAATTAAATTCAGCAACATCCTTACCTGAGTTTTAACTGAGCTAGAATGCTAAAGGAGACTGGACTCATACAGGAATATTTTAACAAAGGGCATCAACATGCTGTTCATCAACACGCTTTTAAGATACCATGAAACTAAAACATTTATTAAATTAACAATTATAACCATTATGTTGTTGTGAAATTCTACAATACAAATAAAATGACTGAAATATTCAGTCCAACAAGGAAAGTAATTTTTCCACAGTCAACAAAGTCCTAATTCTAACAGTTATCCTCTCCTACTATTTCCATAAAGTGAAATGTCACATTTCCTAATACATTTCTGTGTTTTTCTTGTGGTCGTCATTTACCCCCCATAATTTCCCAACTATCAAACAGCTAAACAAACAGGAGTGTGCTGGAATAAATCAAAGGATATTCCCCAGCTGGAACTTTTGTTGAGAATGGTGTTGTACCACAAAACCTGGCCTTCAGGCCACAGGAGCTTCCTCCAGAAGAAGGTATCAACAGCCACTGTCAGAGCTGCAGGAGACAAAGGAAAGCAAACACAAACAGTGATCAGCATGTTTTGATTATTGTTAGACATACACTGTATTTATTATAGACGAACCACTAACCTAATGACAATATCCCAGCAGGAACAGCATATTTCAGCAGCTGTAGCAGCCCCAGCTTCCTGCTCAGGAGCGACATCAGTAACATGAGGCCCATAAAGATGCACAACTCTGACCGGAACACAATGATGACCAAAGCAGACAGGGAGATGAACCGGCCATATCTCTGAGCCATCCATGATGTGAATGCTATAAGAACTGGGCCGACAGTTTTACTCATCATTATAATGCTCGATTATTTAAGTTCCAAAACTAACAAAGAAAGAAACTAGAACTCAAATGAGAGCTGATGGGTTACCTAATGGCAGGGCGAATACATTGGGCAGTGTCCTTGTGCTGTAGAACATTAAATGAAACTGAGATGCACATATAAGGCAGAAAAGGTCTGCAACTGTGGAGCCAAACTGCCTCCTTGCTTCTCTCTGCATGTGCCACAGTGCACCGATGACGCACACTCCCAGGGAAGCTCGGACTGTGCAGAAAGAACAGCACATTAAACATCTCTTTAGAGCTTTTAATTACCTTTACATCTCAGTGGTTTGGATACTAAACTACAAAAAGTGAGATGGTACACTACCTATAAGCTGTGTGTAGAACTTTGGTGCATCCAGCAGGAAAGACAGAAAAACAAGAGGGGAGGAGAGCGTGGAGAGGAAGAGAGGGCCAAGGAAAGTCCGCGGCACCACACCGGGAAACTCATGATGGTCATACTGAAAAGAAAAACAAGGTACTTTGTAAGATTTATACAGCCACACTACCATACAGTGATTTTAAGGAGCTCAAAAACAAGAGTAGATAAAACAATCTAATCTCTCGCTTTTAATCACATCACATGACCCTAAGCAAGACCTGGAATTTACCCAGATGTCATGGATTTTTTCTCCCTTTTTATCAGAACAAACAAGTAAACTGTATACAGCATCTCTGTTATGTTAAAGTCAGGACTCTCTTGGCTGTTCTAAAACATGGATTTCTTCTTTCTAATCATCCTGTAGTTGGTTTTTCATTGTCTTGACTCAGCCTCTTCTAAGCTTCAAATCATGGAGTGATGCCCCAGTATTTTTGCTGTAAATGTTTTTGACTGAATTTGGAATGTATTACTCTCTGCATGTCCAGATATCCAGACCATAAAAAAACAAAAATAAAAAGCCAAACCATGATCCTCTCTCCACCGTGCTTTACAATATCTTCACAGCATTGTTTCACCCCCTACAATGTACAGTGCATATCTTCTTATAAAGGTAAACCTTTGTCTAATCTTCCCAGAGAAGATTTATCTAGTAAATTGAGCAACATTCAGGCATTCTCATGCAAATTTAAGATAAGATAAGATGACCTTTATTAGTCCCACAGGTGGGAAATTTGTTTCGTTACAGCAAAAGTGCAAAGTTATGTAGCAGAAATTAGAAAACACTGGAATGCAATAAAATAAAATAAAATAAATAAAATTTGAGATGTGTTGCAATGTATTTTTAAGTCATTCTCACATAACTCTGTCATCTGTGGAAGGATACTACTGACAGCTCTGTGCCATGTAGTGTAGTTCATCTTGTAGTGAACACCTAATTAAAAATGTTACAAGCTGTAAAGACTGCTGCAAATATTTTTGCTGCCTATTGGGTTCTTTTTTGTTTTTCCTTTTTTTTTGGGGGGGGGGTCTCTAAGTTTCAGGACTGCTTACTGTGCTCTTGACTTATTATTTTTCAGGACACCCTCATCACAGGGAACACAACAGTCCTGCATGTTATCAAGTTGTAATATATTGTGATAAGCAACATTGTAATAAACAATAAAATAGAACAAAAGCACTGATGCCACAACAGAACAGAATAAAGCCCAATAGATACTGATATTGAGTGATTTAAAAATTCCGATATATCAACTTATTGTTTTTCTTTCAGACACACAAAACATAATAAATGTCAGGGAAATCTGTTTATGTGTAGTTATTTATGAGTCTTTACGAAGGTAAGACATTTCTGTTTAAAAATGTTTTATTGTCACAACAAGATCAGCTGGTTGTTGAGTTTGTGGCATTTCAAACAGGTTTTGCGGCACTTCAAACAGGTTTTGCCAGGGTAGTTTCAGAGTGCCCTCTGGTGTACATGCAATCCAACATCAATACTCCGAAAGGTGATTCTCCAGTCTCTTCTTTGGATTTTTTAAATTTCTTATAAATCTTGATAGTGATATATCAAAGCACTACAATGAAGGCAGAAAAGAACTGCAAAGCAATGTTAATGCTGAAAGCCAACACTGTAGGTCAAGTCTAGTCAGTTACAAAATTTAGTGACCCTAATATTAGTCCTCATTAGGACCACAGTTATTGGTGGCCTCCATGGCATAAATTCAATAGGTCTCTCTTTGTTTGAGGCTTTGATTTTATCCCCAACCCTGGCATCAAAGCTAGTAGTTCCAGTAGGGTCGAGTTACTCCCATGGTGTGCTTATGTGTAGTGTGTTTTGCCTTAAAATAAATCAGGTTAAATAGGAACAGTACACCTATGTTCAGCCACCCTGTCCCTCAGTTTTGGTCACATTTTTTCCCATTTTTCAACAGAGCTCCTGTTATGTTCTCTTGTTTCATTGTGAATTAATGTATTTTTCTAATATTGTGACGTGAATGGGTGAGGATTAGACCACATTTTAAGAGTAATCAATGCAGATTTATTTTTTCCTTGTAGCTATAGGTTTACGATGGAACAGTCCACACCACAGTATAGCTGTCAAACTACTGGTGTGTATGATTTTTATAGCAAGCACCAATAGCAAGCAGAATGTTTGGGACGTAGCATTACATCAAAAGTAGGATTTAAACTGTACCCGCAGCTGTCACATTTTTTTTCATAATGTACCTTATATTTAACATCCTTGGGGCCGTAAGAATGGTATTCAAATTTTTTTAATGACAAAAAAGGAAATTAAATATTACGAATGTTTTATTTACATCCATAGGTGCTTTCTGTGTCCACTTAGCTTATTAGCACATCAAATGGCTGCATGCTTACCTTGTCAAAGTCAAGTCTGTGATACAGAAGGTCGTGTGCCGCCTGTAAGTTGAAGCTCTCCTCAACTTTAGTGAACGGGCAAATAAATAAATGCAAGAGAGCCACGGAAGCTAATAAAAACAACAGTGGTAACCCCAAAACAGTCCTCTTTTCAGCCATGACAGCTGAAAAAAAAGGCTAGTTTTCACTTCCGGCAGTCACAGGAAGTGAACGATGCAACTTTTACTTTGGCTAAGGTGTTGAGGGGTTTTTTATTAGTAGGGCTTTTGAGAACTATTATTGAAACCAAATTAAAAAAAAATGAAAAAAAATATTTATTTTGAATTTACCTGCAAGCTTCCTGAATTTTCCACGTGGGGATGGATTTTTTTTTGTTTTTTTCTATTGTCCCGCGCGTGGCGACTCACGATTGGTTTTCCATTTTATTGACAGGCGGTTACAGCCAATCACCACAAGCCACAATTCGATTAAAACGCTGACGCGGAAAACTAGAACCGATTCGGGGTTTTTTTTTTTTCCCCATGTAACCGGCATGTAAATACCATTTTGTCACGCTTTGCATAGATAACGCTATCTTTCGTCTAATGTTAGGAACACCTCGCATAGATGTGTCCGACCACTGCAGCACTTTAACATTAGTGGAAAGCTTGCTTGCTAGTGGCTGGAGCGCTCGTCTCCTGATATGAAATTGTGTGAATTGATCTGCTGAGATGCTGTCCACCGGTCCAGAGCTGCGGCTGCTGCGCCTTTTGTCTTACTTAACTCTTGTCTTACTTTGTCAAGTTACTGACGCCAAGAAGGATTTAAAAAGCTCCTGCAACACCTGCCGGCAAATCACCGAGAACTTCAACAAGGTCAGTGAGCGTTTGCAGACCTTCTTCCTTTGTGTTGGTTTTCATTGTGTTGACGTGAAAATACGTCAGTCTAATGTAAGATGCCTGGGTGCCCTTTACTCAGTGCAGGGTCCTTCCTATTTCTGGGCTCAAAAATTAAAATGTCTGCGTTGTATGTCAGGGCTTCGAGAAAACAGCAAACCAGAACTTTGGAGGAGGAAACACAGCCTGGGAGGAGAGGAAATTGTCTAAATATGAGACGAGGTGAGACAGCCAAGAGCCCAGCCTACAGGTCACCCTGCCACAGGTCCTGTGATCTGAGCTGTTTACTTGTTTACTTTTCACCAGACCTGCAGGCTTTTGAGCTTCTGTGCTTTCCATCAAATGAAGTTGTTTTCTTTATTTTTCATGCAAATATAAATCTTCTTGTACATTGTGAGATGTATGTTTACAATCTCAAACTAACTTGTGCACTCGTCTCGTCTGCTGCTTTCCTTCCACCCCAGCGAGATTCGGCTGATGGAGATCGTGGAGGGGCTGTGCGACAGCAGCAGCTTTGAGTGCAACCACATGGTTGAGGAGCACGAGGAGCATTTCGAGACTTGGTGGTTCAAGAGGTGGGTCGATGCAAATGAAGTGGTTGGATTTTAAAGGGGACCTAATGAGTGATGGACACATGATCAGGCAGGCTGGCAGATGCTGATCAGGGTTGTTTGCGTTTTTAAAGGCTTGTTTGATTTGGTAACCTGCTGTTAAACCTCGTCTCTTCCTGCCTTGTTTTCCTGTTGCAACACAGGAAAACGAAACATCCCGATCTGCACAAGTGGTTCTGCATAGAGACCATCAAAGTGTGCTGTCCAAAGGGAACATTTGGACCCGACTGCAATGGTGAGAATTTACAGATACACCCACCAGTGCTCCAGTTTTTTTTCCCCCCCGTGTTTCATCTTAATTTCAGGGCTTCCAACGTTATTATGAAAACAGGTCGCTTGTGTCATACAAGTTTTGCATTTTTCCAATGCTGTCCCAAGTTGTCAGATCTATTAAACATATACTTGCAAACAGTCCATTTCTAATTTGCGCCTCCTCTGTTCTCCGACTGTCACCCAGAAATAAATGTCGGTGTGTGTGCAAGTGGCCCTAAACATGAGCTACGTCATGAGCAATGTTACACCTGACATCTTAAAGGCAGTTTAACAAAACAGTTTACGATGCATCTGTGGCACACATCTTATTATACTGACATCGCTTTAAAATGAGGCTCACTAAGATGTGAGATGAGGAGTCAGGGACGGTATAGAGTGGGGGGCCATATTTGTAACTTATCAGCCGTATTTGAACGCCTCCTTTCAAACCAAATTAACATGGACAACGACTACTTGGCAACCACCTACAGAAGTGCAACACATGAGGAAAAAGGATGTAATACAAATTTATGATTTCACACATTACCGATCTTCTCTTGGTTGTGCCACAGGACCTTTAAAGAAAGATGCTTTTATATTTAGTGAGAGTTTTTGACATAAACATTACCATTACTGAACCACAGTGTTCAAACAGCAGTGGTCTCTATATTACTATGTATAGAAAAACAGTGGCATTGAGTGTTTAAAAAAAAAAAAATCTACCAAAAAAGCTTACAGAAGCTACCGTGTACAGAAAAAGAGAGATCCCAAGAGCGAGTTGTAAGATTTGGTTTAAAAGCACAAAAATAATTTGTCTGTCTTCATTTTTAAGCCTGTGTGGGGGGTTCTGAGCGACCCTGTCACGGGAATGGTGCGTGCGATGGAGACGGGACCCGTGGGGGAAACGGGAAGTGCAGCTGCCACCACGGTTATACAGGCGAGTTCTGCCTAGACTGCATCGACGGCTACTTCAACGAAGTGAGGAACGACAGCTTTTCTCTGTGCACAGGTAAAAAAAAATAAATAATAAAAAATTCAGTTTACCTAAATAACTTACCTGCTGTTACACCAGAAACTCATCACCAACATTAAAGTACTGATGGAAATTTGGTCTTCACTTCTGCAGAATGTCACTCCTCTTGCAAGACCTGCACTGGAGCAACCAATCAGGACTGTGACGAGTGCAAGGAAGGCTGGGAGGAAGACGACCAGAAAGCTTGTGTAGGTAAGACAACTTGGACTAGCTCTCCATGCTACATGACATTCTCTTAACAAAAGTACTCGGATAAAGAGGTCATCTGAGCTATTGTTCTTGCTGTTTGGGTTCCATCATTGCTCCAACTTTGATTATTATACTACTGGTTGGATAAACCTGCAAATCTCCGATCTTTTTGCTGTTTCATAACAATTTATTGACTACACAAATTGTTGCGAAATCAACCAATGATGGACCAGTTAGTTATATTTTAAACTCAGAACAGTACCAGACCTCCTAAATTCTTGAAAATGTTATTTTTAAGTACATTTATGTTCATTTTAAAATTTGATGCTAGTAGCACAAGTCAGAATGCTAGCACAGGTTCGTCCAATTTAGCCTCAGTTTTCTGTTCTTGGCTGATACCCAGTGTGGTCTTCTGCTTCTCCGAGGTTTGATCTGCTGTTTATTTAGAGATGCTCTTCTGCATACCTTGGTTGTTTGTTTGAGTTAATCTTGCCTGCTTGAAGCAGTCTGAGGGGTATATTATGAAGTGAGATTAATGGCCATGTCAAGCTTAAAGTGGACTAAAAGGCTACATGTATAAAGGCCAATTTATACACCATGGAGTAGGGCTGCTCAATTAATCGAATTTTAATCGTGATTACGATCTGGGCTTTCAACGATCATTAAAAATGACTGAGCCGATTATTAGCTCCTCCTCTTGCGCTGCTCCGTGTGGCAAATCGAGCGCACCTCTCTGCATTTCGAACACGCGTCACAACAATTAAGAGGACCCGAGGGAAGCTCGGGACGCTCGGAAAGCTAGGAAAGCTAAGCAGAAGTTATTTGGTGAGGAGAGGATAATGGCTGCTGAAGAAAGAATGCCGTTGGTTGAAAAGAGAGGTAAAACGACTTAAGTGGTGTGGAAACATTTTGGGTTCGCGGAGTCAGACGTGGATCAAGTAGACATAGTGTGGAAACTTTGCTACGGTGTCGTAGCTGCACCACAGAGAAACACTACAAATTTATTCAATCATTTGAAGACCGCTCACAAAGTCACATACGATCAAACAATGAAGGAACATAGAGAAAAAACTCTTTACAACACCTGCTTCATCCTCACAGACTTCCATTCACGCTACCCTGTACAACGCAACTAAATATCCCACCAGCTCCCAGAGACACAAGGAGATAACAAACGCGGTAACGTTTTCCTCGCCAAAGACCACTGCTCAATTAACACAGTGAACAACCAGTATTATGCAGTATTTTGAAGTTCACTAAACATAGATGTTTACATTTTTCATTTATTTTTTATATTGCAAACATTTGCACTGTTATCAGTATTTGCACACTATTTTATATTATTTTTTGACATCTTTAAAGCCATTATTCAATACATTGTTATTGTTAAATAAATATCGTCAAATAATCGAGATCTCAATTTCAGTGAAAATAATCATGATTATCATTTTTGCCATAATCGAGCAGCCCTACCATGGAGTCCTACTTTAAAGAACTGTCATAGGTTTAACACTGTCTATTAGGCTGGATTTAAGAATCAAGAGTTTAAAATCATAACTCAGTGGAAAAATGAGACTAAAACTAAAACGTGGTGTTTCATGTCTACTTTAAAGCAGGGTGATGCTCCTTCACCCGTACCTCTGCCAACCCCTGCTTGATTCGTTCCGTTTTGTACACTCTTTTGGCTGTGTACACAAATTCAACTCTCTAACTCAAACGGCAGCGGCCGTCAAAGTAAACACAAATCACTCAGCCATCACATCTCTGGCATGGGGAAAAGGAAGCTGACTTGGACTATTTGGATTATGCCTGTGAATACAACATCACTCACCTGGCTTTCAAAGGGAGATTTTTTTTCTGTGGATTTCTTGTTGATTGTTGGGTCAATATGAACACATTGAACATCTTAGTTCTTTTATTAGAATATTGTACAATCAGTATGTTTAGATTGCCACAAATCACACCCACTTTGAGACCTACTTGAAACACTGCCAACCTGCTCGTTGGCACCTGTGGTATGTTTTTGTGTTTTGGGACTGGGGGGGGGGAAGTACTCTATAATAAGTAGGTTTGGCACAAAAAGCAATACTCTGATACTAACACTTGCTATCAAATAAGATGCTAATTTGCTAATTACCCTCCATAATTCAGGGCAATTAAAAAAAATAATAATAATTTTGATCAGAATCATCTAAATCTTATATACATTAAATACAGGATGACAGAAGTGAATAAATACCACAGAAATGGAATGAAAGGGGAAAAAACCACCAAAATCATATTTGAGCAACTTCATAATCAATACTTCGTTAAAATGCTACACTAGTGTAATTACAATCAAATGAGGTGCGTGTGTGTGCGTGCGTGCGTGCGTGTGTGTGTGTGTGTGTGTGTGTGTGTGTGTGTGTGTGTAATTTTACCAAATTTGATGGAAATAGTTTAGCAGAAAGGTCAGTGAAAAGTGAATCTCACTTTTCTGTTAAGTTGCCTTAACCATATCCTATACGTCAGCGGTCCCCAACCCACGGGCCGGTACCGGGTCGCGAGAGGTCAGGGTGTGAAATTTATGATTTTCAGAGTTTTTATCTTTTTTTTTTTTTTTTTATTGTTAACTCGGTCTCCCTCGGTCTTTTCCCGTGTGTTATGAATAAATGTTCTTTTTTTTTTTTCTTTTTTTTTTGGTACAGGTACTGGTTTTAATTTGGTGTATTTATCCGCGACACCTTATATAAAAATATTGTTGGACATAAACCGGTCCATGGCGCAAAAAAGTTTTGGAACCGCTGCTACGTGGGGTGTGAAAATGAATGTTGACCTCTTGGCTGGGGTCAAAGAAGGCATGCCCAAGAACATAAAGGGTTTGATCCGCCGGTTAGCATCCAAGTCCAGCATTTGTTTAATCAGGCTCACCAACAAATGCTGATCACTGTGGCATCCTGTTCTCATTTTCATTCATTCTTTCAGGTCAACAAGACACTTAAGCTTTAAGTGTCGGGTTTCTTGTGGGTGAGTCCTGTCTGATATTCAAATTATTCTTTTGTTTTAAATATATTCAGCTGTGAACACTGCAGCTTTCTTCTTTTTCTCAAGGACAGTCTCAAGGATAGCCTGCTGGCCTGCCCTGAGTGTGTATGATGAACCGAATTACCCGGGTAAAGCAGCAGCCTCGTAGCACGCTCCAAAGCTATTTAGCCCAGAGACCACGTTTCAATAATTTAAATGGAATCTGAAGCATAACCTCTGGTGGTCTGTACCAAAGAGCCTGTGCACAGACACAAGGAACTACTGCGGACACATGACATGATAGGCCAAAGTCCATAACTTTGACTTTGACGGGACACTGATAGTGGTCCACAACCATTATGTTATCAGGTTTGCAGGCGGCACGTATGATTCTCATAGAACTCAAGTGGGATTTATTCCAGGAGTTCATAATTTAAGAATATACATTGAGCAATGTCAAAGGAAAAAGCCGTTCCACTTTACAACACTGGAAGTGTCTGCATCCAAGCGTTTCAACTTCTCCAGGATGGAAATGTCACATTTTACCTGTTTACCAAGGTTCATGGTGGTTCTTGCTGTATTTGATAGTCACACATTGTGTTGTGGCATTTGGTTACAAAACAAAGTTGCCTTCTATAAGGAAAGCCTCCACCATGTGGGAGGCTTTCCTTATAGAAGGCAGTTTTAAACGGGGACCTTGACACTGTCAGGAGAATGGCTGATGTCCATTTGATCAGGTTCCCCTGGAGACGGGCACCAACTGCTCTTTGAATGGTCACAGGTGAATCTTGAGGCAGTGTAATAGTCAAACATTTTTGCTTTCACCCTCATTCTGCACCCACAATAGATAAAGCCAGAAGAAAAATGTTTTTGAACACAATTAAAATATAATGATCTATATCATATATATGATGCATATAAGATTAATCCCACAAACTCTTTGAGGTTTACAGAGAATGGTCTGAAACATAGAAAATGTCCAGTGAGCGGAAGTTCTCTTGATGAAAATGCCAAAGTTCAGAAGAGAATGGCCAGACTGCTTTGAGCGAGTAGAAAGGCAACAGTAACTCAAATAACTGCTTGTTATAACCAAGATATGCATAAGAGCATTTCTGAATGCACAACACATTGAAGTTTGAAGCAGATGGGCTACAGCAGCAGAACACACCGTGTGCTACCCCTGTGACCTAAGAACAGGAATCTGAGTTCTCACCGGCTCACCAGAAGTTGGAATCTAGGAGTTTGGAAAGATGTTTCCTGGTCTGACGAGTCTCGATTTCTGCTGCAACATTCAGATGTTGGGGTCATAACTTGATGTCATAAAATGATAAGTCCTCAGAATCCACAATGTTCAGAAAACCTTAGAAAATACTGATACTGAATATGATTGCAGTTTCATATTGGCATTGATGGGCTGCCCCAAACACACCCATGTGGTGACTACTAAAGACTTAGCATTACCTATTGACTGCTACTGACTGTGATGAGCATCAGTTCATCATTATTAATAGGTGGATTTAATGCTAGTTTAGTCCCTCTAAGTGTTATATAGGAAGCGTTTCCTATAAACAACACTCAGGTCGGTCAAAATGAAAACCTACGTGACAGTTTTATAAACTGCCATAGATTTTTAATTAGTTATATAGTACGATTCATTTTGCATTCACTCAATCAAAATTAATTTCCTATCTTTTTGGGAATACAGTATAGCATACGTACACACAGAGCCAGAATCAAAACGCCTGGCTTAACAGAGAAAGTTGATAACCACAGAGGTGATACTTATTACCTCCAGCCAAGGCTTTAATTTTGTCAAACCATTCCCCTTTGGTCATTCTCCTCTGACCTCCACCATTAACATCCAGTTTTGCCCCTGAGATCTTTATTCAGTAACTCTACGTTCTAATCTGCAGACACTCACATTTTTTGTGTTTTCACTCTGATGTGGTAAAGCGCACAAAGAATGATCAGCAGATGGCGCTGTGTGGTTGCCAGCCTGTTTGATGGCTCTCTGTGATGTGTTGCAGATGTAAATGAGTGCTCCAAAGACCCTGTTCCATGCAAAGAAGATCAGTACTGCCTCAACACAGAAGGCTCCTACTCTTGCAAGGGTAAGAGGTCATATGCCAAACAGTAGCTTTTGGAGCAGTGTGGAAATTTGCTTCCAGTGAACTTATCGCTGTTAGATGTTTCATATTACAATGTCTGATTGTTATCCATTTATTGACAGTTTTGTGAGACCTGTCTAACTTTATTCGGTGTGTTTGTTCCTCAAAGCCTGTGATAAAGTGTGCTCCGGCTGCACTGGAGCCGGTCCCGATAACTGCCAGGCTTGTGCCAGCGGGTACCAAGACACAGAGGGAACCTGCACAGGTATTATTCACTATTTGAAAGATTTCTGACACTATGTTAAAGTGTCCACTTTGAGTTTAATACAAATGAAGCCAAAAGAAGCAGTCCTTGGAAGGAAATTCTTATTGCTTCGATGCTGGCGACCTGTCCAGTGTGGACCCTGCCTTTCGTCCTATGACATGTCATTAATGTGCATACTGTAAGCATGAGTCTCTCATCACAGTTGGATGCAGGCTTAACTTTAGATCACTTTATATTTGCATGTTTACATCTTCCTTTCATGTCTCTTTAATTGTTGTAGGAAGAAAGGATATTGAGAGCTCCAGACTGCTGTGGATGGACAGAACCTCTTAATCCAAATATTGAAAACTACATTAGTTTACTGTTTTATTTGGATCCTAACCAACACAAAACATCCTCTATATTTCATACACAGTTTTATTTTTATTTCTAGCTGTCTATCTTAGCACACACTTGTCAATGAATCTTCTACCCTTGGAAAATCTGTTTTAGTTCCCCTTAACTGATGTCATGTTTTTAAGGATAATGCATTTGCAACTTTTGTATATTTTGTCTATATATTAGATTTTTTTTTTTTTAATTTAACTTATTTAAATCTTTGCCAGATGTGAATGAGTGTTCTCAGTCAGAGCCAGTGTGCGCAAAAGAGCACCAGGAGTGTGTTAACAATCAAGGCAGTTACACGTGCATCTGCTCTGAAGGCTACGAGGAGCGAGATGGGGAGTGTGTGCAAACACAACAGCCAGGTGAGGATGAGTGTTGGCATGAGGTAGCACAATACCCATTCTAACAAGTTTTACAGTAGTAATTTAGGATGTGAGGATGTTATTTAAGCAACATGTTTACTTTGTGTGCTTCACTGACTGCAGTGTGATTAATGCTATAAGTTTTCCTATGTTAGATACAGCCGAGGAGTCGGAAGCATCTGAGGCAACCGCGAGTCCGCACGGAGAGCTTTGATGTCACAAACGGGGACCAGGATTAACAAACTGTTGACATTGCTGCACATTCGAAGCCCCTCCTTCATAAAACTGTCAACCACATGCACTTAATGAAACAACGAGAGCCGAGAGGACGTCTATTTCCAGCAGAGGATGATGAACAGAGAAAAAAAAACAAAGAGACCTTTTACGCTCTCACCATGCTGGATGTTGCTTTTCTCTAGTGTGCTCAGACTTGTTGTCTTTGTCTTATATGGTTTTAAAAAGCAACAATGTTTCAATAAAGATTCATTATGTGAAGTTTATCAAAAACTGACCGACGTCATCGGAATGTGGATGCTTTCAGCTTTGGGATTTTTTGTGTATGTTGCAGCAATCATGCATGACCACAGGATGGCAGTATAGTCTTATGAAATAAAGACGCTTCAGCTTTAAACCATCTGGACAGGACTAGACGGTGCTTCTCTTGCCCTGATATCTCATAAATATTTTGAAGCTAGGCCAGATTATAGCTGCGTATTGTCCATTATATTCAATATCAACATCATTCTTATTTCCACCAACATTAACCCTCACTTATACCACACGGCCTGGTTCTACATGACGTCTGCTTGGTCTTGCAAACCCGAACCATCACCTACCCTTGATTGGCATGCTTTTTGGAAAGGCCCTTCCTCTGGCCCTGTGTGGATCAAAACACATTTTTCTAACCTAAGTCTCACCTTGCGGTAAATCTTCCCAGCTTCCTCTGTGATGATGTCAGCTGTTTTGACTGCAAGGCCCTCTAAGACATAAGAAAGGGCAAGTAAAGGCCTGTCTAATCTAGCAGTGAGGCAGCAGAGAGCCCACCTCTCTGCCTACTGTTAACTCCACCACCATATGGAAAGGGGTTTTCTGGAGGCATAGGAATATGGGGTTCACCAAATATATATATATATTTGCCAAAGCAGAAAAATAGTAGAAGGAAAAAAAATGAGCAAACTTGTCCTTTAAAATTCATGACTTATAGCTCTAGCAAGACTGTTTTTTCTTTAGGAGAGGGCTTAGGAGAGCACCAGTATGAGTCAGCGTACTGACTAATACATGAGTCAGTGTACCTATTATTGATGCTACAACACCCATCTAGGTGAGTTTAGCTGTTATGAGATGTACACTGTATTTGTTATGATGCTTCCACCACCGCCTCAGCCGCAGACCAGCTCAAGCGGGAAAGCTCGGAGATCATCGTGTCGCGGCGAGCTGATGCAGAGTGACCAGGCACCATGAGTAATCACTGTAAATTCACCTGTTTTTTTTTCTCTGACGCACAGGGCTTTTCTTATTTGTTGCACTCTGAGGCAGTGGCGCAGCAGAGATTTTGTGATTCACTCACAGCGCCCGTCTTATCAGGCCGCGGCACAAAGTGGGATTCATTTCACTTATCTAAGATGCACAGTCACTCCGTTTGGACTTCTGACTTTCTGGAGTCGGGGGTATTTCTTGAAGCTGAATGCCAAAATGTAAGATAATTTTCTGCGATTATCAATGTGGTTCTTGTTGTCACAGTTTGTGAATGTTCTGTGGTTCATGCTCACTTTACTTCCCCTGAAAGTTAATCATCAGTGTCTCAACAAAGTCAGAGAAGCAAGTTTCACAAGTCTGAGGCTATCTTGTATTACGTCTGTAGACTCATTTCAGATTCTTAGTACACTTTCCTGTAGTAGGTTTTACACGTCATGTTAAATACTGTGCAAAAGTCTCAACCCGCCTATCATTTCTTAAAATATTTTGTTTCCAAAGAGCCAGACCTTCTTGTCACTTTAAAAGTGGCTTTGAGCAATAGCTTTCCAAAGGTGTCTGAAGGTCTTTCAAAGTTTTTCTTTGTCCGTTGGTTAGTTTTTCACTCATGTTCAGGAACTTTGCGCTTTTAGGGCTTTGGAAATTGAAGTGAGTGACGTTAGGTTGAGGGTCTGAGGACACCTGAGGAATGGAGAAGAAGTGTACTGGTGCGTGAGCATCATTCTTGTCTCAGGAACAAGAGTGATTTGAAAAGCTGTAGTGACTACAGAAGGTTTTGATGAGCTGTACCATGAAGACGTGGGAAAGAGTTTTCCAGGTTAAGAAGAGAGGTGACAATGAGTGGGCAGCAGTGCTGATGGAGAAGTGAAGAGAAGGTTACGAGTTGCACTGTGTCTTTGTGGATCCGTAGTACTGTAGTGCTGGGCATTTTTGAGGACAGTGGTGAGGTGTGCAGTAGGAGTGATGGATGGATTCGAGTTGGGGGTGGGACTATATCAGGGATCGACTTTGTAAGAGAGTGCCAGGAGGGTGGTGACTGCTTGAAGGATAGCAGATTTACAAAGATGGTAGTGAGAGCTGCTATGATGCATGGTTTTGAAATGTTGGTCAGATTGAAAGACTGAGGTGGCAGAATTGAAGATGTTATGGTTTTAGTTAGGAGTGGGCATGACAGACAGGATGAGAAATGAGTACATCAGAGGGTCAGCTCAGGTCAAGCAATTTGGAGACAAAGTTGCAGAGACAAGGATGAGATGGTTTGGAATGACAGGAGAGATAGTGGATATGTTGGACAAAGGATGCTGAAGATGGAGATGCCAGGCAAAGGGAAGACCACAGAGAAAGTTAATGGATGTAGTGAGGGGGGATTGGCATGATACAGGAGGATATTGGGGATAAGGTGAGGCAGATATATCGCTTTGGCGACCCCTAAAGGGAGCAGCTAAAAGAAGTGTCTCTAGGGCCTTTATTACTAGCAACCTGTTACAAAAAATCATTGCTTTCTTGTCACTTCTTTAGTTGAATCTATGAAAAGTTTTGTACACTAGTACAGTAATAGAACATTAGTTCAGTTGATAAATCTACTATTCACCGAAGCCTCATCAGAAATAGTTTTGATGGAAGGGAAGAGAAACAGGGAGAAAACACCGAGGAACACTGCCTCAGTGTTACAGTGACAACAGGTCTTATGGAGTAAGACCTGTTGTCACTGCCAAATTGTCACCAGTATGTATGTAGGAGGTCCAGAGTGATGTAGAACAGTGTCTATGGCCATCTGTAAAGCACAGTGAAGGCTTGTGATAGTTTGGTACTGCAGTTCAGCCTGTGGTGTTGGGGTTTGTCAAAATTGATGGAATTCTAAACACAGAAAAATACCACCTGGAAAACACCTGATTGGCAGAGGCTTCATTTTTCAGCGTGACAATGCTGTCAAACACACTGCCAATGCGATAAAAGCATAGAAAACTATAAAATGAATCACTATCAGTCATGGATTGGCCTCCCCAGAGCCCTGAAGTCAACATTATTGAATCAGTGTGTGATCATCTTGATGGAGAACAGAACAAAAGTCAGACAACATCAATAAGAACTTTGAATGTCCTTCAAGAAGCAAGTTCAAGACTACTTAAAGAAATGCAAAAAGAGAGTTCAGACTGTGTTGAAGAATAAAGGTGATCCTACCTCTGATAATACATAACACTTTAGGTCATGCTCAATCATCCAGGTAAGTAAATCCCTATCTTTTTCAGTGGGAGAAACGTTTCATCACTCATCCAAGTGACTTCTTCAGTCTCAGCTGACTAAGCCAGACATTAAGAAGTGTGCAGAATCTCACACTCAACTTTTACCTGGTACCTGGTGGCAGGAGCACCTGTTCCAAACACTTTTTTGATTGGAGCAACATTTCAGTGTTTTGCACTTGTGATCTTTCAGATACAGGCCTTCTGATCACAGGACTCGCCCACTTGTCTGCTGTTTAAATGAGGGTATTGTTTATTCCTGATGCTGGCCTTCATTTCGTGCAGTGTAGTGAATCCCTGGTCAGTCTCCACACACACACACACACAAGAAAAAAAAAGAACTAAAACGTGCATCAAGATGTGTTTATGTGTCTACTCATGCATGTGGACCAATCCTCTGTGGTTGGAGGGGCACCCTGCTCAATTTTCTCTCGACTTTGTGGTGGTTTTTTCTCCTGCCAGTAAACTCAGCTGTGAAACACATGGTCCGGCTGTAGCGGGGTGACTGCGAGGACGCTGATGGGGTTACCGAGAAAGCCTAGCATCAAGCAGAGCAGGAAAATACACTGACAGTAAGCTGATGGCACCAGGATCTTCTACACTCAGAAATGCCTTTTCTTTTTCTTTTTTTTGTTTTAGCCTGCCAGGACACTGTGCCCTCTATTTCCTGGCATCTCTGATTCTCCTCCTCCTGCTCATTCATCAGCGGTTAGATCGCAAGGCTGCTGTTTCTAAAAGCTATCCTTAGACAACAATCTTCATTGTTCCATTGTAAGGCAGTGGGACAGCGATAATCACAGTCCTGAGGTACACTGAGGGAAACTGCATGCTTAACTAGAAGCCAGATGTGGCACCATGTGTTTTTGTTGTCTGTTAGTGGTCTGCGCCGCCTCTGATGTGAGGCACTCCTTAAACTTGGTGCCCTCTCTGATGCGGTTGGGTTTGCCTTCCTTTTACCCAGCTGGATGCTCAGCCGCCAACAATTAAGCCTGACAAAGTGGAAACTCTGCAGGGCTGACCCAAACTGGATGCAGGACTCCTCAAGGTGCCGCTTGGTTGGTCACTTTGAGGACCCTTCAAAAGATGTGCAATGAGCCTGAGTGAAAGAAACCAGCACTCCTGCTTTAGTATGCTTCATAAAATGTAGGCTTTGGAGAGAAGTGAAAGCATCGGATAGATTACAGAGAAGCAGCTGGGGCCTAGCTGTAGCTGTTTGCTTCAGGTGAAGGAGGGGGAAATTAGAAATTTGTTCTGTGTGAAACAGAGAAATAACGCACTGACTTGCAGTCCGTATGACCCTTGAAACACAAATGACCAAAAATCCAGTTTGGCAGTTTATTATAAAGTCTGTATCTGAGGCTCCAAACAGGGAAGTGCGTGCACTTTTGTAACCAAATAAAGGCTTTAGATGAGAAGCCAGATGGTTTAAAGTATATTGGTGATCTAGACTGCAATGTGAAAGACTCCTGGGATAGCTCATCTGATATGAAATATATAAATCTGAAATTAACTTAGTTTTCACTCATATGTACTTATTTGTAGGGAGCAGACTATCATATTACACAACAATACCAATCCAGCACACAGTGATATTTAGCAGTCAGTTTAAACAGCTCCCATTTGAATATGTTTATTTGTTTTATATACTTTGGTTAATCTCCCCTTCAAGTTTGCCTTTTTTGTTCACCTTCATGATTGGATTTTCACTGTGTGCCTAAACTAGAGCCTGATGAATATATGGTTTGTAAGACCAACATCTGATATTTGTTCTTTTCCAATGTTCCAGTATATTGGCCGATTTTTATTTCTAGACATATGAACTGTAAAAATATTTACCTAACCTTTGTTTTATTGACTCATTTACACTGCGTGACTGTGCTCTGATCAGCTGCTTGGTGTGTTTGTGTTGTTCCAAATATGTGTTGTCATCAGGGAAGAACTAGACAACATCAACACTTGTAACATGGCTGAAGCGTGTTTCTTCTTTACTCTTTAAAATTTTCATTTATCAACTGTTAGAAATGCTGATATCAGTACATCAGTAAATAGTTGACGTCTGTCCATAACATGAGTGTGCCGATAAATCAGTCAGACTCTAGCCTCAGCTTCTGTGTCACACTAATCGCACTGCTCATGGGAGCAATTTTGGTAAAGAATTCAAAGCATCCAAACGTGAATGTGGTGCATCAGGTAAGAAACAACCTCGTCTTAATCCTCAAAATGCAATTAAAACACCCACCATTTTGAGAATGGATGAGTTCCAATGAGATTCATCTTAGATGCACCAGTGCAAATGCTCAGTGGGCTTTGTAACTGCACATCCTATGCCATCCATAGCATCTACTACAACTGCCTGTTAAGAGGAGCCTGTGTGGAAGTGTAAAGTTGTGTCGCTACACAAAAACACTAAGCTGGAAGACGCTAAAATGCTGATGATAAAAATGTAAAATCTGTTTATATCAGGGAGAAAAAGTGGGAAATTACCACTAAATTTATTTTAGTGGTATGTTTGCAGCCCAGTCTGAAGATGAATGTTGAAATGTCACCCCCAAAATACTTTTGTTCGTGTACCAAAAAGCCATCCTTTCATTTCCTGCTTTTCCAATTCAGGATTTTGGGGTTGCTGGGGCGTGTCCCAGCTGCCATAGGGAAAAAGGGGTCAACCCTGGACAGGTTATCTGTTTCTTGTAGGGTTTATACGTGTGCATGGACATGAATCATCCCATCCATCCATCTGTACATCCATTTTTTTCCCACTTATCCAGTTCTGGGGCTGGAGCCTATCCCAGCTGTCGTACAGCGAGAGGCATGGTACCCTCTGGACAGATCGCCAATCTGCTGCAGGGCACGGCCATGAATGAATCATCCCTACCATCACAAATCATCAGTTTTTGTTTTTTGTTTTTTATTTTAACAGACAGCACAGCTTTGAAGTGAATCTGTTTCAATTGGCAGGATGTTTCATGTTCGTGTGGTGATGGATGTTCTTGAGACTCCTTATAGCGCTGTGATACTAGTATGAAAATGCCCTGTAATGAGGAAAAATTTGTGTTTGACTTTGAATGCGTTGCAATTTTTCATATTTAGAAACCTAATTTATAAACGCAGACAGATTTCCAACATGTTACAATCAATATGAGTCAGTCTGGACCGATGAGTGCGTACCGCCTTGCAACTCAGTTGGTTGCCACCCAGGTTTCTTCTAGTTAAAATAGTATAAAACCAAGGTTGAAGGGCATGTGAATCTTTCTGCAGTTGAATATCAACCAAGTCAATATTTGTGACGGAATTTCAGAATTTCTCTTTCAAATCTATCAGGTTCTGTCTGGTCTCCAAATGTAAGTAGTTAAAATGAATTTCTTCGAATGTAGCTGACAGCAGATGGCAACAGATTTGCGATTTTCACTGATTTATTATCACAGTTAATTGCTTTATTATCACAGATTACATATAACTGTCATTTTGACCCCATGCTCTTCTAGACTGATTCCATTCTTTCTCTGTTTTTTGCAATAAAATGCCAAAAAGACAAACAAAAGTTGGTCTGAAGACAGTAACTGACGGTCAACCAATGGGACTTCAGCATTACTGGGGCCTTGCTGTCCTGGCAACCAAGAAAACATGAAATAAGTGGCAGCTCTCATTTTTTAAAACTAAAACGCTGTCTTTTTCTAACCCAAGCCATATAGTTTTATTTCTTAAACCTAAGCAAACAAAGAATGACAAAGTAATTGGAGATGTAGTATCTGAATTTCAGGAGTGGGACCACGCCTCCAAACAAGCTCCTTCCGGTTCTCATCTACATATGTTCCCCCAGTTCTACAAGCTGTTCGCTTTCATTTACGTGCCCCACCGTCCGTCCCCTTTTCAATTCTTTAACTTATTTACTTCTGTTTAGTACGTGGGGATCTGCCAGGCCCAAGAGCTGCCGCCAGCCCCCTTCGGGGCCTTCCCCAAACCGCAACTCAATTCATGTCCAAGCCATTCACCTTTATCTACTATAATCAGGGGTGCACATAAGTGGTCCGCAGGTACGCATTCGCTGTCAAAATAAAAGACGCGCACCAGATAAGAAGTTGCAACGTGCATACATAAGATTTTGCAAAAGAAGCGCGTATTCTCGGAAAAGTGGTTGCAGACCACTTATGTGCACCCCTGACTATAATGCTGTCAAAACTAAAATGAGGACTGTTAGAAATACTGTTAGTATTTCAGTTTTTTATATGAATCAAATGAAAATCTAAGTAATCAAAGGTTAGTTTTGCTTAGAATATTCAGCTGCTGATGCTAAAAGTTAATGTGTAAGACATCTGGAATCAAGCACAGCTGCACAGTCTGCTGACTTCTGTGTTTTTGGACTGATGAACATGTTTTTCTTTAGCAGATTCAGTTCACTTTTGATGAAAACAAACAGGGAAACAAGATGTAAATCTGAATTATTTAGGTTGATGACTTTTTTTTTCTTTCCCCCACAACATGTGCCGGTATCTGATGCATTAGCCAAGCATTCAATAACACTGCACTTTTCCTTTCATGTGTAAAAACGATATTCTACCTGGGACTGCTTGGTTCAATAAGAGAAATCCAAACATTTTTAATTATTCATCATGTTATTTGGCTGTGTTGGTTCATTGGGCTGGGAACAGGAAGTCAGTGAGAAAATGGTCACTTTTCTATTTTTCTTTTTTTAAATGTAACCCCGGCTTCTTTTTTACCTGCTGATATAGAGTATGAGTAGTAAAAGTGACACTAGGTGTTTTGCTGTTTTCTTTTATTAAAAGCACATTGATAGCATGAGTTTAGGACTCATCATTTTCTCACTACATCTCAGAGTTGCGTTTATCAGCAGAGCAGGAGGAGGATGAGGAGGAAGAGGAGGGTGGGAGAAGACAGGGAGTGGAGCTGCAGTAGCAGGAACACTCTGTGCCGTGCAGAGATTTCACAGACAGGTTGAACAGACTGACACTACCCACCTTTGTTTGATCTTAAAGCCAGCGCCCATGTCTGTTTGTGTCTTTGTGCGCATGCAGGTATCTGTTTGTATTCTGCGCCTGCATATAGCAGTATGATGAGATTTGGCTTGTGTGCGTATGTGCGCAGCACCACCGTGCGACTCGGTCGTCTGGCCTCTGATCTCTCGCGCCCGTCAGGAATGAGAGGAGACAGAAGGGCGACTTTGATCTCGTTTTAAAGAGATCGCTGAGACGGAGAAGTCAAGAGAGAACGAGCACTTGAATGAATCTCCTCCCTGCAGTGCGTTGTCTCGTTTCTCACACTGACTCAAATCAAACATTCAGATTAGTGGCTGGCCAGATGTGCACGTGCGACACATTCTCGCTCCCACCTTGCCACATTCTGATGCTTGGTCTGAAACTGCTGCTTTGTTTCATTTTAAAGTGTCACTTAATATTATGTTTTTGAGGAGCAGGCAAAACAAAGCCTTAAAACACTCAATTCCTATCATGTACCAATGTTTTCTTTGCTCTTCCACTTGTCACTCATTCTTTTCTCCCCCCATTTGGTTAGGTATGGGCATTAAGGACATCCAATTATGCATGTAGGCTATAACAATGGAAACACAGTGGTGCAGTAGTTAGCACCATAACCTCATACCCAGAAGATTCTGGGTTCAAATACAGGCGTGACCATTGTTACCTTCCACACTTCAAAGATGTGCATGGGGTTAAGTTATTTGGTGTATATGTGATGGCTAGGTTTAAGAGGGCACGCACAGTTTTGGTTCAAATATGTACTTTTACTTCATTAAAGATGAATAGCTAAAAGATAAACATGTCCTGTTTGAAGCATTCATTGGTTATCACAGTGATAACCACGGTTCTCGCTGCATCCGTTTTAGATTTCCTATCAGGTTGGTGTGTTGCCGGGGTTGTGGGCGGGTGGGTGTATGGGGGCCCGGCCCTGGCGCGGGGTGCCGCAGGTGCATCGAGCCACCTGGGGGGCTCTTCAACTGGTGGTGGAGGATGTCACATCTTGCAGGAGCTTTCCTCTCCTCAGGAATTCTCTCTGCAGGAGGGGGAGATATAGGAGAGGTGGAGGAAGATCTCAGCCTGGGCGTCTATTGTCTTGTGTAGTCTGGAAGATGAGTGGATGATGGGGTGGGTGCAGTTTTCTCTGTGGTGGGGTCGGGTGGACTGTCCCGCGCTCTGTGGGGCCGGGCGGCGCTGCTGCACTGGGCCCCGGTCCGGATGGACCTGGGCCCCCTTTCCCTGGCGGGTTGCGGAGTATGGGGGTGCCTACTGGGGTCAGCGGGGGAGCTGGCCCCAGGGAGGGGTCACTTGCCCCTCCCTTCCTTCCCTCCCCATCTCCAGCTGCCTCCCTCTTCCCGCTCCACCACAATCACCCACACATGCAGGGCCTTGGGGTAGGGGTGTGTCATCAGGGTGCAGAGGAGGCATCCCCCCCCTCTGTCCCCTTCTGGCTGCCTGTGCCTCAATTTTATCCCACGACTTAGACATTCACATTACTCACACTCTCATTACACATACATATAGGATCTTGGGGGTGGGCACGCTACACGGAATCCAAATTACCATCAGGGTGTACAACCTCACCCCTGGCGTCGTTGCCCACCTCTCAATTTGAAATACACGTAGACATTGAGGGCTAGCAGGAGGGGCTATGCCCTTACCTGCTGCTCTGGCAGGTAGCTCCATGCCCTCCTGGGTTTTAAATGCACCTTAGAACACATATACATCAACACTACATATGAGCGGGCTGAGGGAGGTTTGGAGTCTTCTCACACCCCCGTTCTCTGCGGCCTGCTGGAGCGGGGGGGCTAGGAGGAGGAGTTGGCCGTCCGACTGGGGTCTGGTGTGTGGGGCCTCCCTGCTGCTGCGGAGTCGGGGCGGTCTGCTTCTCTCCACCGCAGGGAAAAGGGTAACAGCACCTGGGTCTGGGTGCAGTTTCCCCCTCCAGGGGCAAGGGTACCTAGACCCGGTTCTTAGAGTACGCTTAGGGAGTGTGATTGTGTGTACAGCGTCTCTTTATGTCTGTCTCCACGTTGGTTGAGTGTGGAGTAATTGCAATTGAGAGCATGAGGGTGGGAGTGGATGTTTGTATCTGTGTGTGCCTGTATGTCTGCCTCTCGGCCCGGGGCTCGGTCACTCTGGCACAGCTGGCTGCCGGCGGAGCCCACGGGCACGTCACTGCAACCCCCCCGGCCTCTGCTCCGCGGCTGCTGAGTGACCCCTCATCTGGGACTCTCCTCAGCTCTTTCTGGGACAGTGGCGCGGCTGCCCCTCTGTTGGTCTTCCTTGGTCTCTTGTGTTCTGGGGGCCTCTGGATGTCTGGAGTTTTGATCTCCTCCACACCTGCTTCATGCCCTGGAGGACGGGGCAGTGGCCCCCCACACCCTCTAGCAGATCATTACATGAAGGAACCTTTTTAAAAAAATCAAGCGCGTCCATGTCCACAGGTGTACACACAGGTGATCACACACACAAACTACACCCTTGTTGGCTCCTACCTCAAAGCACACTGTGCGCTGTCAATCTTACGTGCTGCACAACAATGTTTAACATTTAATATTTACTGCCATATTCCCATATATCATTGTGATGTTGTTTATTCTATTACTCTTGTTTTCTTCTGCTTGTTTTCTTTTTTCTTTCTCAACAGGTGATCCAGGTGGTCAATATGTATTTTTTTTGTCTGCTTATTCTGTTGGTTTTTGTTTTTTTGCCCTTTTTCCCCGTCCCTCTTCCCAGCTGTTTTTCTTTCCCTCTTTCTTTCTCCCCTTTCTTTCCCCCAGTAAAGTCTGTCCCGCATACAACAAGTAAAAATAAAATAAACAATTAAAGGTGAATCAAATAGACCATTACGGCAAGGCTGGGATGGTCCATTTGGTAAAGTAAATCTGTTGGGCATCTTTCTTCGCCTTTAGACAATAATTCTAATGGCAAAAGATCCAAACGGGACAGGCAAAAAAAAAAAAAAAAAGATTTCCTATCAGGATTGTCCAGCATTTCTTATCTGATTAAATACTGTTGTTTTGTTACATGCCACATGATACCTTGACCCATCAGAGGTGGAAATATTGGGCACCAAAAGGTTACAGTCCCAGTTTACAGACCTACAATGCACACATCAATAAGCTGGAAAAGCAGTAGTTTATCGTCCAGGAGACCGCAGTGAAGAATATAATGTTATAATGCTGTGTTTAGATCTGTTATTTTAAAAATTAAATACATAGCATGCAAATATAGCAAATAAAAATGTAATGACATCATGCATTTGCTGAGGCATGTGGCCCCTCTGTTGAAGTCCACCATATCACTTCATAACTAATCGAACAGATTTTGATGCTGAAAAGATGACTCGTGCTTGGATATCTCCAGAACCTAACAAAAAGCTCACATAAGTAAACCCAGCTGACAGTTCCAAGCAGATGTTCAGCACCTGGTTGGTTAGATAAACGCAGGACTCCACAGTGAGGCATGTGCTTATTGCTGGGAGCTGCATACCATTTGAATACTCTTTCCCCGTTGGTTGATCAAAATGATCAGTTTAAATGTAAAACCTAAGCCTGACAATAGGCATGTCACTCACCAGCGATAGCGCGACCTGCTTCACACTGAGGTTGTAAAACTTTTTGCTATGAGTAGGCAGAATTTTGCACTGTTAACCTATTTTAACACCTGCAGTAACATAAAACATGAGCTAGCGAGCCACATCAAAGGCATTTTTCTCTCTTGCTGTTGGACCCGACTTCAAAGTTGTTTCTTTTTTTTTTTTTTTTTTAACCTTTTCTCTGAAAACCAGCTGTAAGAACCCAGTGGAGGCGGAGGCTGGTGTTCCTTTCTCCTCACACTGGTGTGTGTTGCCATGGTGCTGAGCCGGTGTTGACACTGGAGGGTGTAAACAGGGAGGAGAAGGAACAAGGTGGTGGTGTGTAAGGGATCGAGGAAGCGTCAAAAAGACGATACAGTCTGGTCGCTAAGGTGGAGGGGCGAGGCTGGAAGGTTACAGGTTTGATTCTGTGTTTATCTTCAAGCATTTTGTTTCTTATGTAACTGATTTATGGTTAAACTCTAACAGCATGCACAGTGAATACTTCTGTACTTTAATAATCGGTGAGCATGTATACAAAAGATGGCCATCATTGAAATACCTTATTTTCTTTCTAATGACCAACAGAGAGCAACGCCTCTGGTTTCAAAAATGATTTATGACCTCTGTAAATATTTTGCTGATGAGTTTATAGACGAATCATCTTAGTCACCCGTTCCAGCTTTTATTTAGTACACCAAGCATTAAACACAATATTCAGCTCATAAAATTACTCAACTGGGCCATTTCTGCCGGTTCCTTTTCCAGCATTGACTTAAATGTCCACATTTGCGGATCATTAAATCAGGATCAGCAGCAGCATGGCTTGAATCTCCGCCATGTGGACTTATTAAACTGGAGCAATCTGTATAGTTGCATGATGAAAGTTTCGTGGGTCTTTTAGATCCTTGCAAAAAGTCCTTTTTACAAAAAATTCTTGGTACTTTTGGGTAAAAACGTGGCTCGATAAAACAACTAACATACACTGTGCTTTTGATTATGTTGTTATCTCCACCATTTCCATAGAGAGTTATGTTGCATTTTAAGCTAAATGCTCTACTTTTTGAACCATTCACTTGTGTATATTGGCTACTGTGTATCACAATCAAGTTGTGAGTCTGACTAATAAACCATATGATAACAACTAACAGCTTTATCAACTATTTTTTGCTTGAACATCATGTTTTGCTAAATGAGTTTGAGACCATAACTAAGGTCATAAATCCAGTGGGCACTCCCCATTATACTACAATACTAAGGAGATAGACCCCTGGTGAGGTTTTGGAAACACGTGACTGAAAAGGTGACATTAACATGTCTGTCATTTGGACGTGGAAGAGTGTGCTTCACCTTTATTCCAATCCCAACATCACCAAATATATCTGCAACCATCTATTATCTACAAAGGAAAAATATACCACAATGACATCTAAAAAAAGAAAACAAACAAACATCACATGAACCCAAAGACCCCAAGCAGCTTTAACCTACAGCGAAGATCAAGATCTAGTTGCAATCGAGACCATCGTCTAGAACCAGAAATCATGCAGAAAAGCCTCCCCAAGAGCCAAACACATACCTACCAAGATCTAGCATCCTGGACCCATACTGGCAGCACAGACAACCAGGAAACGGATCCCACAGCACCAGAACCCAGGAAGGACACCAGCACACAACCCTGGTGGCACACCACAGGGCATCCACCCAGCGCCCGATAAAGCAGAAAGGACACGCTCAACCTACAGGGGCCAGGGAGTAGGACCTTAGGCACGCACTGCCAGGCCAGCACGACTCAAGGAGGAAGAACAAGGGAAGTGAAGAGACAGAGAAAAGGAGAGTTGGCAGGAAGCTGGGAACAAGGAGGATGGGACCAGTGCGACTGACCCAGAACCTCCACCAATGAGCAACCCCTCTTACAGCATATGCAGCTGTTTGATCGATTTACTCAAAAATATTTAGATTCATGCAGCTTTGACATTTGTGTCATTTAAATAAATCAGATAAGGGTGAGAAAACACCCTTGGCTCCTTGTTGCAAACTGTGATGGACTTGCATGTTGATCTGGAGGCAGGCTTTTTGGCTGATGAATAGGTTGCTGAATGACCATATGTATATATAACTTCACTTATAAGTCTAATTAGTGGAGTTTTTTTAAATGTTAGAAATGGACTCAATTCCCCAGACAGCTGCAGAGTCAAAATATGGCCTTCTGCTGCTGGTCGGTCCCCAAATCATTGTCACATCTTCATCCAGCTTCCTAAACGTGACTCAAGTTGATCCATGTTTTATTGGTCAGTTTAGTGGATTTGTCTCATTGCGACATAATAAGAGAGGACAAGAGTCTCTTATGAATCTTCAAAGCCACGTGGCCACATGAAAGCAAGCAGCAGCCTTTTGCAACAGGCATCAATTCCATTTTCCCCTTATTATAATCGCCTGGATATGAAACAGGCCCAGCTTCTGTGTCGTTCTGTATGAAACTCATTTCCTGGCTGTTATCGGTTCATATGGCTTTGTTTTTTCTGGATGGGAACCCTAGAAAAGAGAGAGCAGCGATCACAGGAGGGCTCGGCAGCTTAGCCACGCTGACCACCCCACTGATGGCAGTTATGCAACCGGCAGGGCTACTTTCGGTCAGCTCAATGGGTGATTCACGTTCAGGTCAACAACCTCAGGGTAAAAGCAAAAATCCTTGCTTTGTGACTGCAGCTCTTGTGAAGGAAACGGTGCCTGCTTTAAGCTGAAGGTTTGATGGTTTATTAATACCAATCACACTCAGTCTTTTTTTTTTATTATGAAGTGTGGCTCAGACAGTTTGCAGGAAACCTAACTTTTGTGCATTCTGTATTGAGGGCTATGCTTGATGAGTCTGCAGTCAGACAGAGTGAGGCGGAGACAGGGCAGCACTGCTGGGTCAGCTAAGCGCTGGCTGTCTCCTCTCTGTCAGCTCAGCACTTTTAGACATATATCTGCCACATAGAGCCGCAGGTCCAGCGACATGCCACTCATTCCCCACTTAGGCCTGCTCTGCTAAAGCCTCTTACTTCCCGCATCGCTCTGATGATAACTCTGCTATCTCTACAGTTTTCCTTTATTATGGAGGGCAATGTCACTTATTGGACATAGAACGATGCTAATTGGGTACTGACTAGAGAAGAAGACAAGACACCTTAACTTTAAATCAGCTGAAGCACCTACTCCACTTAAATGAATTATTTGTTTCTTTTTCGTTATTTCTTTTAAAAAAATATTACAGAAAAAATATTGAAAATTTTTAGAAATTATGCAATTACTTATAAAATCTAACAAAGTGTGTCCAGTTCCCATGGAAGGTATGTTAACTGCCTCATTTTTATCTCTTGATTCCTGATTTTGTACATTTGAACCAAACCCCTGATGATTTCTGGGAAAGCTGCTCTTCCACCTAAGCCACAGCAGCTTTAAATGTTCCAAGTGTAATGATCTTATACTTCAGAATCACAAAACACATGATTTGAGTGTACACTGAGCGAAATTAAGTTTATGTGCAAAATCAGGGGAACGCTGCTTTAATGGAGAATGGCAGATTTTCCTCAGGGTGTTTTCCGAATACCCCTGTCTTTATAGAGCTGACCACTAGGGGGCAACCTTTTTGGAAGACGCAGACTGTCCGCTGTCCCACTGTGGCCCAGAGTTAATAGCTGGGAACATCTGGACACATGTGCAATTCAAAGGCTGGACACAGCTGTAGACTGAAATCATCCAGCTTTACTGCTCTGTGTTGCTGCCTGCACGAGCTTCTTTGCCTGAGGACCTGAATTTTTTAGTTTACAACACGCTGGTAAAGGACACCAAGAACACCATGACTTCCTGTTTTTTTCTCTTGTGTTAGAACATGCCCTTGGGGTAATGATCTTGAGTTGGATAAGCCTTGAGTTTGTGCTCGTTTAAAGAGGCACACGTAAGGAGTCTGATGTGGCCTAACTGAAGCAATGACTGGATCCTTGCATAAAACGTTGTGCATACGAGGTGCCGCTTTGGGTGAAAGGTCTTCAGTGTTATCTGGTAACAGAGGAAAAATGTGTATTCTGCAACCAGTTGGTTAGTGGTTGCTGGCTGTTGCTAGATGACATCAGTCAGAAAGTGGGTGCTGCATCAAAACACTCCTTGTGATTTCCAAGGTCACTAGAAGATTGCTGCAAACCATTTCTGCAAACACTTGCCTTATAACGACTGATCAATAATGAAACTGGAAATGGAGAATGTTTATTTTCAAAGTCAAAGCTCCACCTTACCAGCATGTTGCAAAAAGTGTGGCTTTTACTTTGAAGGGGAACGATATCTGCTTCTGTTTTTTGTGGGATTCTTAGCAAGGAGTTGGCGAATGTTTGCAGAGAAGTCAGCATCGTCCATAAAAACCTCCTGGCTATGGTCACCAGGCGGTTCAATGCTGCACTGTATACCTCTTTGCAAGCAATTTTCATCCATTGAGCTGTTAATGAAGCTGTAAGACGAACTGAGCATGTGCAGTTGAATTATACCTTGTGAAAAAGAAAGCTTTTTTTCATTACATTTGATTGGTGATACTATATGTGCACTTTTGACAACTAAAGTTTAGAAAATTTTAGATGGGATCTTCTAAATACCTGCCCAGATACATTGCCAAGATGGAGCGTGGTACTGCCTAGAGGAAGTACTTCTAGAAGGAAGTTCACTGATTAAAAAAATAAACAAAGAAAAACGATTAAATTAGGTGTGTGACTACAAAGCTTTAGCTGGCAGGTTTACGTAATGCTAGAATCTAGGCTGGCTCCTGCGGCCAATAGCAGCTCCTGTTTGGCCTACATCCTGTTTCTGAGGCTCTTTAGTGATAGCTGTGAATGGCTTTGGTAGAAAACGCAGTGGAAGTGATTGTGGAGAGAATGGAAGGCAGTGAACAGCCCACTCACCAGCCTGCTGCTGCCCCCGCACACAGAAGCGCACACACAAACATAAAAAATACATACACGCGTACGATGGAGTATTTGCATGCTGGCAACAAGGATGACGCTGATGCGCGGCCATTCAAATCGTCAGGTGGAAAATTAGAATTAACTAAATTCAATTCTGAAGTGAATTTGATTTAATCGATTGGACTCAAAGCAGAAGGGAGCTGGTGCGCACACACATAGACAGAAGCACTCTAAAAACACACACATTCACTCACTTGACTCTTTCCATCTTGCTGTCGCCCACACACTGACACACTCTTGCACATGTTTGTACGTGCCAATACAATAGTCCCAGATGGACTACTACCAGAGCAGGGATTACATAACAAAAGCCTGTTTCAAACTGCAAACTTTAAACTTAAACAGCGAGAAGCAGTGAGAAGATTTTCTTCCACGTGAAGAAACATTTATCATTAACAGCTGACACTGAGCACCTGAGAAATGTACCCAAGGAGTAGTGTCTTATTTATTTTTAGCCAACTTTGATTGGATGGAGGTAAACAGTCCATATGGAAATGCATTAGGCAAAATGCAATTTCATTTAACGATGGTGATATTGATGATGATGATGATGATGATGGTTGGAGGTAAAATGCCTTTGCGCGATCTGTCCAGCTACAAAGATGAATTGATTTAAATTTGCAGTCTCACAAAACAAGGGTTTGGCTGTAACATACCAAATCATACACTAGAGAAAAAAAGTTCACCAATAAAAATACTAACACAATAAACAATAAACAGATGACATCAAGTTGTGTAACCATGCAATCAATTTCCATGTGACGTCTCGATGTTCAAAAACGTTTCTCTGGCCGTTATTGAACTCGGGAACAGAAGGGAACATTGTGACCATATTTGTTTTGTTTCATTAATCTCAGCTAACTCCCTCTAAGTCTTCTACTACATACTGGATATTATATGAGTCTAGACAATCAGTGGCGAAACCTGCAACTTGAGTGGTTGGCAGAGGCGTATAACTACAGATAATCCGTCTGGCTCTCAAACTGGGTGGAAAAAATTTATCTGGCTAGTTTGGCCTACTTTTCATTGAATTAAGGTGATTTGTGCCTCCAAAAGGGTTACCTACATTCTGCCAGGAGCAGTAGCAAAGAACTACACAGTCAACAGTGCTGCAGTTTGCAGTATTCACCAAATAAAAGTCTTACACAGGTACACAATGCCTGTGCACAACATCATAAAAAATGATATGCATGCCTGGATTTCTAATTTTGGGCTTTTAGCCTTTTTTGAAAGCATGTGGGAAAAAAACCCATACAGTGTTAAAGTCCTGGGATGGAATTTAACCCGGCCTCCTGACATAGCCTTTCAGCACACTAGGCACTTGCAGGTGACAGTGGGTAATAGCTGTGGGCCCAGCTCTCTGAGAACTTAATGTTTGAATTTGACATCTTATCTGGACATGACCAAAATGGTGATGTTGAAGAAGACCAATTTTAATTTAGGTATGTTTTTGGATTTTTATAGGCCTGTTAGTAGAACCTTTTTAATCACATCACGTACACATATAGCACATACAGCTTGTCCCTTGTTCTTTGGATATAAGTATCTGTGATGTCAACTACCAAAATATACATAAACCCACTTATAGATCATGTATCAAAAAAGATGCTTCCTACACTGCTTGCCCAAAACTCACTGCATAATTATTTTTTAGCATTCAAATAATATATGTATGGTTGTAAGGATGCCGCATAACAAACAGAAACTAGTAATAGCAAAGCATTTGCACCACTTTTGAGCTGTCACCCTAGCGACGATTTGGTTACATAACTAGCAGTTGTTAGAAATCAAGATTTCCCTCCAAATTGGACGCATCTTGCCACATCTCACCCCAAGCAGCAAGGCCCTTGTCCCACACAGTGCAATTTAAGATATTGAGGAAAAGGGTGACTGAGAACAGAGGTAGCTTAAGCCTCACACAAACACACACACATACAAGAATGCTGAGGCCTTTGAATCCTGCTCACTCTCGCTCACGTTTCCTCACAGCATTATGTCAATATCATCTGCATCTGTTTCCATTTTTGTTTGTTTTTTAAATTCTGAGCCTTCCCACATTTCTTTCCTGGTAACATCAAGTTTCACCCCTATCCCTCGCTCTTCATGAGCAGGTTTTTAACAGCAGGGTGAGTGTAGATCACTAGTGTCACCTTCCTCCTCCACTGGACAGACAGCTGACTTTATGTGAAAGAGAACCAAAGAATAAATCTCACCTAGCAGCACCATGACTTGGGAGGTGCAGGCAAAATTTAGATGATATTTCTGTCTTATCCTTTTTTTGACATCTCCACTGTAACACACCTTCACTCAAGCACCCGTTGAACAACGTCCATGCTGTCAAGGGCGTAACACTGGAAGGTGTTGTTTGAAGGGGAATTTTCCCTCCCTGTCTCTTCCTTCTCTTTCCTGGGATATGTTACATAAAGAGTAAGACAATAACCTTGTTGTTAACTCACTCTGGAGGGAAATGCAAGGTTTTTGGCTGTTATTCAAGCCTAATGCAAACTATAATCTGAACAGTTGTTCTTTTATGAAACCTGTAATTTCCTACAGCTGTATGCAGATCATGGGGATCATATTTGGTCTTTTGGTACTAAATGAAATGCATCCCGCTTGTGCTTCTGAAATGTTGGTTTGGCCTTAAAGACATTTTGCCACTCTGATGAATCTCACATGAGTGCCATCTGACCTCAGTTGCTCTCATGTGACATCAAAGCTTTGGCAGTGCATAGAGGTTCAAATGCCTGAGATTTTGTTACAGTCAGCAGAGGAAACCTCTCAGATAAGTGAAAAATAAGAGCCATACTTCAAGTCTAGTTGTGCTGGACCTGCCGATACTCCTCACTGATTTCAATTAAATGTATGCTAATCCTAAGTGAAGACATCAAATGAAGTGAAGTAAGGTTAGAAGGGGATTTGTATAATTAAGCGATTAAGCCGTTTAATTTGTGTAGAAGTTGCAGCAGTAAAAGGTTTTGTTGACTAATTTCTCTGTTTTGTAATAGTATTGTCACTTAAAAAGACTCAATTTCTCCATATCATGCAGGACTGTGTCAAAGTCTTGAGCCAACCCTCATTTTTTCATATCTTGCTTCCAAAGAGCCAGGCTTTCTTGTCATTTTCTTAAAGTCATCTTAAGCAATAGTTCTCAAGGCTTTCTGTAGGTCTATCAAAGGTTTTCTTTGGACATCAGCTGGTGCTTTATGTAGTTACAGTCCACATCTTGCAGCTGAATATTTTCAGAAAATCTTTATTTCATTTTTCTGATAAGTCACTCAACACTGACCTATGACTCATTTAAGCATAAAAAACAGCACCTTAATCAAGGGATGAACCAGTGTTGTGTCTACATTTAAAAACTACTTAACAATTAATAAATTTCAACATAACACAGCTTTATTCATTACATTAGTATTAGTATTTTTGCACCAACAAAGTGATTCCCAAAGAGCTGCTAGCTGAAAGTGTAACATATCTCGGCACAGCGTGCAGTGTGTAACAGCAGTCTGGCGAGTAAGGAGCGGCTAGCAGGTCCAGCGGGCATGTTTTGTGGAGGTTAGCCGGATAACTCGAAGCCAGTCAGTTAAATCGAACAACAGATTTTTATTTGACGTTAGCAACATAAGACCATACAAGCCAGGTCTCCACGGCTCTACTCCGTCCGTACATACATGTGCGGGGATGTGTAGTTGCGGGCGCCAGCCCGTTACAACGGTAAGGTCTCTCTGAACAGACACACGAGCAGCATGTAATGGCTGCCACTATACTCACACACACTAGGAGACTCCCCTCAACTACTACAATAGTAGGGCAACACCCCCTAGCAGTGCTATCCCACAATAATAAGCAACCTTGTTACATGCAACCTTAAAAATTTTGAGGAAACTGGACAAGCAGAGGACAAAAAAGAAAGTGGTAAAAACATGAAAGAAAGGACGTGAAAACAAGCAGACATATGTATAGCTTCTTTCTACAGGCCATCACTCTGATGAACACTAAAGACTCTAGTATGCTGTATATGACAATACTGTAAAGTGTACTGTATCTACTGTTTTGTTCTATTGTACATATCTCTATATCTATATATTGCTATTGCCAGCATTGCCTAGAAGTAACTGGTGGCCAGTTGCTTGTATGTGTAGTCAAGTTTGATTGGTGCAGATACTGAGGCAGCAGACTGGTTAGTGTTTATCAGCAAAAGGAGTAAAAGTGAGAAGAGTCACTTTGCTGTAAGCCTGCATGAATGTGACTTCGACTGACAGCTGTGAATGAGCCAGTCATTGTGAACTGTGAATGAAACAGCTGATGCTAATCAGCTAACACATGCACAAACCTTTAAAACTGTGTAATTTTAAAACTGTATATACTGTATGTTCTGTGTATTTATTATTTCACTCTTATTGCCTGTTCTTATTCAACGTTATGCTGCACTGTTGTTTGTTAATTGCCCCTTGGGGATAAATAAAGTCTTCTGATTCTGATGACAGCTTCAGTCCGCTGCTAATGCTTTGCTTTGTTTGTCACCAGGGACAATTTTGAAAACATTTTTTGCTAGGATGTTCACAGTGAAGATTTAACAGGCGAGACACCAACCACCTACAGCAGCTAAAAATACTTCTTAACAAAGCTTTTTGTATTACTTTTCCCCAACAACCTAGCCTGTGAATGCAATGGTATTTGACAGCTGATGCTGAAATCGTAAAGATGCACATTGTTAAAACCACTGACAGATACTCATAGACACACTTTGAGTATCTTGTTATAATGGATTGTTTTGTTTGGAAACCTTTGGGTCCTGACACTCATTAAGCTGTTACTTTGACATGCACCTAAACATTATTACCGACCAAGAAAACCTTCCTTATAGCAACAACACTTCCCGGAGGGAGCAGTTTCCAGCATCTCGAGAACACAACAAAGATCTAGAGACTTTGCCTCAAAATCCCCAGGTGGCAATCCAATTGAGCACCTATGGGATGAACCTAAAGAAGACAGGTACATGAAGGCCCCACCCTGCAACCCACGGGACCCAAAGGATTCCCTTCTAGCAACATCACAGGGTCCACTCAGGGCTACATGCCTAGATGAGCTGGAGTTGTTGAATCTGTAGTATAAGGAGAATTATATTAGCCATTTGGTTTTATATGGCTGATGACTCTGTAAGGCAGATTTTTTTTTTCTCCTGAATTTAAACTTCCATCAGGGCAAGAAAAAGGATTTTTCACTGATTTTATTTCCCTTGCCGATGGACTACATAGGCCTGGACGGAAAAGAGAAGCCATGACAGCTAAAAAAAAATGAGGGCCCTCTTCTGCTCCCCGCTCTCTCTGGTATTACATCAGGTGACAGGCGCTTCCATGCTACAAGAATGCATCCTGCACTCCCTGATGAAAAAAGCAGGATGTTGCTGATGCTCATAGGTTCTTTCAGCCATCAGGCCCCACCCAGTGCCCCAGCTAATAACAAAAGACTCTGCTGCCTGCTCTAACCGATTAACCAAACAAATGCCCCCGGTGGCACAAAAAACATGTCTGTAAATGCACGTGGGCATTCCAAACATGCCTGCCTGTTTATGTGGCAGAGGTTCAGGGGGGTTCATTCATTTGTGTGCGTGTCTGTGTGACTGAGGGCAAACGTGCTGGATGGATGCTGCCAGTGAACGGCCTGAGTGAACTCTCTGGCTGAATTCTGCTTTTCTCTTGACCTCCTGTTGTAACTGCTGTATTTGTGCCAGCTACAGTGTCCTGTGATTGGCTGGCCAACAGGGAGCAGATTGAAGAGAGCATCTTCTACTGATGGTAATGATAGCTGTGTGGACACCCACAATCAGCATGAATCAATATGGAGTCATGGTAAAAAATAAATAAATAATAAAAGTGAATACTCTTTAAATTCTAAAGCAAAATAAAAATAGCAGGACTTAAAATTACATAAATACAACCTCAGATGACCTACAAAACATGGCATATTACACCATGTGATTATTTATTTAACCCTCTGGAGTCTGGGGTCTAATTGGCCCTTTTTTGACTACTTTTGAGTTTACCTTTATATTTCACCATTTGAAAAACTCTTAACCTGCTTTGTTTGGTATCATTCTTTTTAGCAGAACCTCGTGTGTCTGCATTTATAGTCATTATTTGTCATTTTGACATACTGTATTCACACAACTGACCTAAAATAGCAGAAAAAACATAGAATCTGAGTAGCAAAAGGTGAGATTTTGCTCAAAGAACAAGACAATGATCCCAAGCACAGCAACAAAACTGTGCATTGTGGATACATCATTTCTAAGACCTAGACCTCGTACTATGGCGCAAGATTAATGGGTTAGCGAGTTATGTCAATCTTAAAGTTAGAATTTTCAGTCTTCTTCAACCTTTCAATCTGACTAAATCACCATGGTAACAGTTAAGTTGACAGTTATGCTGAACAGATACTGTAGTCAGGAGCATGTTATGTTCAGAGTTTCAGTTTAAAGTTATCTGGAAATGCCACGTTTTCATGTTTACAGTATAGATTCTCTGCTTGGGGAATACGCACCTTTTGATCACTTCCATTGCCGCTGTTATTTTTAGATCATTGAGTACATCATTACCACTTAGTGGAAAAACTCACTGTGTTTGAACTGACAGCACTAAAATGCAAGCACTCAACAAAGTACGAGTGCACTACAAAGACATGTACTAATTGAGTATATGAACTGATAAACAAAGAAAATGTGATCCTTGTGATGTGAATGAATTTGCGCAGCTGGAAGACAGAGGCTGTCAGCATAAATTATGGGGGAACATGCATTTATTAGACCTGTTTCTCATATGCTAATGCTTCTTGAATGGAAGAAATATATTTTTATGCAACTCCCATTCTCTTCCTCATTCATAACCTTAGCTAATACGACAAAGACTGACGTCACACCGGGTGTTACCCAATAGAAGGGAGAGATACAGAAAAAAAAGGCTAAGAAAGTGAAAGTAAACAGTCATGGAGAGGTGAGACGTGTTAACCTTACAAGAGGTGACAGCTAGAGAACAAAATGTGATATGGTGGGGGTGGACATAATGCAAAGGTGTGCACGCACAAAATCTGTTCGCCAGACAGTGACTTCTCTCCTTGATGGTTTCCACGGATGATGAAGAGGTTCATTCACACAGGGCGAGTGACATCAAACAACGTCATTCAAGGGTCCTTTAGTATTCAGGTTGTGTGACTGTGTGGAGCTTGTTACACCATTTCCTTAAACAACTCTAGTATTCTGATACACTGGAGCTCAGAATCAGAATCCTTTTATTATCATTAAACATCAGCTGTTTAACAAAATTATTAGCTCCGTGGAAGCTGCATTTAGAACACATAGCATAAAAAAAACCAAAAATAGCTGACAATAATACCAGACAATCTGACTAATGGTATTCGGTGTATTTTATCAACAAAATGACAAGACCTAAACATCCAATGAGCTGTCAATCTGAGATGCTCTGACAAACCCCTCAGTAAACATGAAGCATTAATCTCTAGTCTGAAAGATAAAGCGTGAGTGAAAGTCCTGGTTCTTCAGGCAGCCACTAATCACATACTAATAGTACATTTTACTACACTACAATAGTGCAGAACTTAATCAAAAGGCATCTGGAAATAACATCCATACAGCTTAAAGATGCAGCTAGCTAGCAAAGCTTGCTAGGTTGCTTGCTAACTTTGCGCTCCACCTTCTTGTCTAAATGTCGCTTTTAGCTCCAGAAAGTGAAGACTTATATTTTTTTTATACACTCTGGTGTAAATATCCACTCAATGGATATGGACATATGTTGAAGTCACTGTGTTAGTGTTTTAAATCTGCATTCTGTCTGAAGGCCACCATAGCATGGTAGCGAAAAGACTTCCAGTGCTAAGAAAGTGAATGAGGAAACAGATTTCTTGACCTCATTAACTACTTTCCTGTTCATATTATGTTCTCAATAAATTAAAAATGTAAAAGAATAAATGTCTGTTTTCTACTTTTTTTGGCCATACTATGTATGAAAAATGAGAATTATCTGTGGAATGCTCATTGGCTCCAACATCATGAAGCATTATTTGCAGTCAGATGCACCCATACACATTGCATCTGTTTTTATGAAATCAAGAGGCAAACAGCTGTAATGCGGATCTCAAGGCTTTAAAATGGGACTTCACAAACTTCACGATAGCTGTATCCATCTTACTTATACTGTCTGTGGCTTACAATCATTAGTGGTTATGTATGATTGCTCTTTCTGCCAGACTCCTTTTCTCCTTTCTCAGTTTTCTTGAAGATTTTAGCTTTATCAGGTCAAACTTTGAAGGCAGACTGTTGGACTGAGTCAGAGGGAATAATGTAATGAAAAAAATTAAATCACAAATTGAAATCATAAAAAGTGTGAGGCTTAACTGTTTTTAGAGAATAATGCTGGTACGATATGAAATACAGGTTGGGTGCGTAAGAAGTACTTTAAGGACTAACTCAAATTCTCGCCTTTCCACTTGTTGATAATACTAGCTTGATTTTACTGAGATGTCAGGCACGCTCTTATATGAATCTGTGCCCAGAAACAAGATCACCACCACTACTAAAACCAAGGGAATTGCAGCCCATTTCCATTTTAAGTGAGACAAGATATCCTGCCAATCTCAGCAAGAGATCTTTTGGGTCTCATTTCATAACTAAGGCCTGGATAAAATCAGAACCATGATTTAATGAATGCTTTGTGAAGATTCAGGCATTTAATAGTGCCTGTTATAGTCAGTTTTAGGCATCAGGGAAGCCAAATGGGAACAAGCATGTGAGTGCACACTGCCTACTCCTCTGACGTTGGATGTTATTCATGAGCAGCGTGAACGCGGATACGCACGCAGAGCGTGATAAGGGGAAAAGCCTAGAAGATATTATTATCATCCAGCAGCGAGTGAATGACACAGTGACACGCACTCAGCGGTGACGCAGGGGCTTTCATCCGTCTAACACTTCATGTAACTGGAAACAAAACACAGCCAGCAGGAGGAAGGAAGAGAGAGAGAGGCAGAAAATGGCAGTCCTCAGCCTTTTCCACATCTTGAATAATTAAGCAGTGCTGAGCAGTTCACTGAGCAGACAACTACAATTCTATTTTTAGTCATCCTGAGCAACGCTGACTGTTCGTGACTACTTAAAACATGAGAGGCGGAGCTCATGCAAGCATGCAAGCAAGCGCACAAGCATATACAGTATCTACGTGGAAAGCTAAGCTTGTTCTCAGTTTGCATATATGCATGCCTCTGTTACTTAAGCAGCAGCCAGGTGGATGTTCCATATCCCACAAATGTTCAATCTGCTTGAGATCTGATGAATTAGGAGGTGATGTTACCATCTCGATCTCCTTGTTTTTTCATCCTGAACAGTGTTGTCAGTGTCATGCATTAACCCGATTAAAGGGAATACCATTGTTCTTGGGAGTTCTACAATGTTTAGGCAGGTGGTACGTGTGAATTTACTTCCATATGAGTTTCAAAGCCAAGTAGCAACCTCATGGGGCTAAAAAAATCAAGCCAAGGTGGGACTTGTAAAAGCTACAATTCTTCCAATAACCACTTCATTACGGTTCCAAAAGTCTGCCAATCACTACAGACATCCATTTTAAAATGCCAGTTGATGAAAACAACATGATTACAGCCTGGTTTCTAAGACAATTTTGATCAGTATTGGTCTCTATAACAACATTTTCCCTTCAAAATAATTGTTTGGAATTTATTCAAGCCTAAAGTTAGGGTTGTGAAAGCTTTGATTGACTAGCAGTCGATCTAGGCAGTCTCTGATCTAGACCTTTTGGCTGTGTTTGTGGTGTTTTTATAGCATGGCCAACTTGTGTGATCCGAGTCACTACTGGTAATAGGCCAAAGCCTAGTCACAACCCTAACCCATGTTTTGGAGAAAAGCAATAGATGTTTTGGGAGGTATAGGGGAAAAAAGCAAAAATATTTGTACATACGTGCATAGGTTTAACAGTATTGCACCCAATAACTTTATGAATATAGCTTGCTAATCGAGCTTAGATGATAATTAGCTGACAATTTGGCATTGCACAGTCTGCTCTAAGTATGGCTGAAAATCAGGATGGGAAAAGCTTCTATCTAAATCAAGAATCCACAAATGGATGTACCACATTCACTTGGTGACCACCATCTTTTATATACAGTCTATGGTCAGGACCCAAGGTTTCCATGCAGAGTGGTACCCAGAGCATGATGCTGCCTCTGCTGGCTTATCTCACTCTCAGAGGGCACCCTTCTGCTTCCATCTTTTCCCACAAGCATCTGAATAAACAGAAATTGTGATTTATCAGATCAGGGCACTGTTTTTTAAATGTGCTATAATCTATTTCTGATGTTCAAGTAAGTCCCCATCGCAGGGCACTGGGAATGAACTGAGGGATTTTAAATGCAGAATTGCACAGATACAAATAACAACACCTTTTTTTTTTAGCTTAATTTGCGGTAATATTTGCATTAATATAACACCCAAGCCCCGGTCTTAACCATGTCTTGTTACTTTCTGCATGCAATTTTATAAAGAAAAGGCTTGTAGTGTAAAAGTAGTCCTGTAGTCCAAAGCAGGGAGTGTGATACATAAATAGCAGTCCATTTACGCAATACAATAAAACACAGAATAAATAATGCATTTTTAATATAAGAGAGCATGCTGCCTGAACTCTTGCCCTCATGCTCCTGTAAACAATAGTAATTTCATCCAACCGAAAACTACAGCACTTCCCACGTTTTTTGCAGCTTCTTATCCCCTCCTATCCACAAAAGAATATTGCCCTGTGTTACAGGGTTTGATTCATGCTTCATGCTATATGTTCAGAGAAATAAATTAAGCTGTAACAGGCTAGAAATCACTGTCATAATGATAATATCCATGCATGTAGGACTTTTCATGTATGGTCACAGTAGATATTCTTTTCCCCTCAAGCTTCTTGTGACCTGCGTTTGTACTCTGGCACACGAATGAACCCCAAAAGCCTGCTGGGTATGAATCTATTTCAGAATAAGCTTTTTACATATATAGGCCTCTTAACGAGTAGAAGCTCAGTTTGAAAGTTGCTGACCTGTGGGTATCTCCCCCCTTCCCATTCAAGAATGCCTCATATTTGTCCTCTGCGGTTCAGTAACCAGCACGATCCATCTGTCATATCACGTCTTATCATGTTCCTGCAAAGAATGTTTTTTCCAGAGTTTGTGTGGAATATCAAAGCATGTATGTGTTCTTATACATGCGTGCATATAACATTCAAGCATATAGCACGGGTGAAAAGGGTGAGTGTGTGCTTCAGGGCGACAAGGGAATGTAGGAAAATGTAATGGGCGATGTTGACACACTCCAGTGTCTTAGAAATACACGCACGCAAAATTTGCCTCCCCATGATGTCATCAGTATGCTCCGTGACTCAGGTTCTGACAGGTGGGTCTTTGCATACCAAAGTCACCAACGGTTGACCTGCAGTGATGTCACTCACTCACTCACTGCTAAGCAAATAAAAGGACTGAGCAGTGGTTAGAGATGATAACTTATCATCATGTTAATCCTCATGACACAGTTTTTGACAGCATGTCATCCGGATGTTTTTAGCCCCAGCGTGTTTTTTAAGTCTAACTTTTGGCTACAAGACGCACTTTCCTTCTAGAAAGAGCTGCAACATTTGAATGGCACTGGTTTCTTGCAGAGGCATATACTGTCTGCATGGTGTAAGACTACAGGTGCACTTACGTAAGAATATAAATATTGACCTAAGAATGAAATATGGGTCCATAAGTAGACCCAGAAGTGGAACTTAATGTTATGAGTAATGTATTCACGTTGCATTAAATACTGTCTTCAAGTCTTTTTCCAAGTTTATTGCAGTGCTATCAGCCATAAAGAAAAACCCAGTCATGTGCAGTCAATGCATGTTGTAACGACACCACGGAATGAGGTCTGGCTCTTCTGCCTGCAGCCTAAATGTCACAGAAATAGCATTGTACTTTATGTAAATTTTGCATGTACCACATATCTCTGTCAACAGAGATTTACGTAAGTCCAGGATAAATACATTGTTTATGCACAATGGAAACCTCCAAAAATAGATCCAAAACAAAACAGGTAGAACACCCGATCCTCACAACCGTTTATACTGACACACTTTGTTGGTAAGCCATTGAGGCAGATAAGTCAACAAGGAGTTCAATATATATAGAGTAGGTTTAAATTAAACATGGAAAAATCCATAGGCTGTATATAAAAGATGACAAAAGCTACCATAACAACATCTATTAAATTGTGAAGCCTCAACATTTGCATTTTAGCTACCACAATTTTAATTGGTTAATTAGAGCCAGAAATGACCATATTTGGAAAATATGAAAGGGTGAAGTACCAAGTTATCGCCTAACACTTGGCTTTCAAGCTGCATACAGATAATAGTTAGTGCAAAGTAACATACAACTAATACAAATATAATTAACATGCAACTAAATATTTTTAAAAAACTTTGAAGAAAAAAAAATCACATTTCTCAGCACTGTGCATGCATAGCTAGTAAGCTAGTAGGCCACCACTAACATCAGATGGCAGCTCGTGAACTCTACTCCAGACATCAAATTTCACCAGAGAATTCAAAGCAGCACTCTGTAAACCAATGTAATTAACTCTAGACAGTCAATGAGCAGCAGCAGGGTAGGCCTACTTGCAAGTAGCTTACTGTAGCAGCCTTGAAAACTAGAACTGAACTGGACCATACAACAGATGGGCATGGCCACCATGATATCACCCATTGGTTAGTGGCTTCCAACCATTTGTGACAAGTGGTTAGCTAATGAGCTTACCTCAGTTGCAACTGGGCCCATAAAATCATCAGGAAAGTATTACTGAGGTCAGATAGGGAGCCAAAAGCCATTTTCCAAAAAACTTGTTTATAACAAGAAGTCTTCTTGCAAACAGAAAAGTCACCATTTTTTCTGTGGCCTTTTTGGCCATTAAACGAAAAGAGATTTAAGGTACTCTCATGTTCGCAGAAGTTACATCAGTCTTTCTGCTGTCAAGTTAAGAAAGCAGCAATAAATAGCCAGCAGAGATCAGAATGAGCAAACAGAGAGAATTCAAACACATGCATTACTGAAGGGGCATAGAAACATCAAAGTGCAGAGTCATAGAAAATCACTGAATCAAATTCCCTTTGGAATTATTATAAGCTTCAGTGAGTAGCCTACAATACCTGAACTATTTCTCTCCAAACAGTGATCCTGTTGTAATTCTGGTTTCCCCCTCTTCCTTACTTAAATCTTCTTCTTCTTTTTTTTAATCTAATCCCCTTTAAGCTTTCTACTCTTCCTAAACAATATCTTAGAAAAGATCTGGAAGTGTCCACAGCCCTGGCAGCATCATTGCCTGTTAGGTAACAAGGTCACCTGGGACCTTTGCCATCCACCTGAACACGGAAACGCCCACATTAGTATTTGTCTTTGGCTGTCTTACAGAGTTTTCCTGTATTACTCTGACACTTTGTGTTCCTCTGTGTGTTTTATTTATTTTTTAGCAAATACTTGGCAGAAAGCAGGAGTGCAAGGTGATTTATTTTGAGTTTATGTGCTCTCACTCGACCTCCAAACAGAATACAAAAAAAACCCATGAAAAAGAAAACCATCCTCATCTTAAAGTAGGCTGCATTGATCCGCTGACCTCTCCTGTGCTTTTGGTTGTTTACCTCTGGATATAAAAAGAGAACCCTTTTTAAATAGCCATCTAATGAATCAAATGCACATGCCATCCTTGGAATATAGGTCTATAGTCCTTAAGCGGCTGTCTCTAAGCTGGAATGCCATTGTTTGTGCATAAAAGCAGGCTGCTCTAAATGAGGGTTATATATTCTGTGTCAAACCTCTTCTGTGAGCCATATAACTTTTGAAAACAGCAAGATTGCAGAAAGAGCCAGAAAGTAGGCCGTAATCAGTCGCCTCACTGCTCAACCATATTTCCACTTCGCCGTTGTGACGCTGGATGTGACCTACTTCTGCTTGGCCAGCATCTGAGCTCCCTGGTGCAGGTTATACTGCATTGCACTCACTCACTTCATATTAAACTAAAGCCTTTGCGATCCAGCTCAGCTTCCTGTGGTAGGATGGGTTATAGAGAAAAGCCTGTGGGACTTTGTGCCAGGCTGCAGTGAAGCCCGAGGAGCAGCTGCATCTTTTACGCAGCAGCGTGAGTGAAAATCTACCGTTCAGCAGCACCCTCAGCTCTGTAGCCTTGTATTTGCTTCATATGTTTATTTCAGCTCAGCATTTTTCCCATGCACTAAATGTGGCTGCTGTGGCTCTGTGGGCTGTACTAACTTTTCACAAATTCGGGGAAATGAAGACCTGAACAAAGCAAATGAAGCCTATTAGAGTTTTTAAAACAAACATGGTTTTTACAAGGTTTTCAAGGTCTTGTCTCCAAGAATGACAAGAAGAAAGTACAAAAAAATAGTTAAACATGGTAATAGCAATGTGCAATCTTGACCTGCTCTAAGAAGCAAAAGACACATTCAATAATAAAATGAGACTATACATGTCTATGCAATGACTGTTTTGAGTTTTGTTCAATGGTAGCATGCAGTCATGGTCAAAAGAAAGTATGCCCTCTTTAAATTCTCAGGTTTGAGGTATCAAGACATAAAAATAATTTGGATCTTAGCAGGTCTTTAAAGAAACTAAGACAAGGCAAACTACAACAAACTAAGACCTACAAATCATGAATATTACATAGTAAAATAAAGCAAGACACATGCTAATCAAATGAAGTTGATAACACTAGACTTGCAACTGATCTTTATCAAGTGTGAGTTTTCCAAATGGAAACAGTGTCCATCAACCTGCAGTGAGAAAGATTCACGAATAGAAAACATTTAAGGTGGTTGTCAATCTTCCCAGGAGTGGATATGCTGCATTCACCCTGAGGTCGAACTGTGCAATGTTCAGAAGAAGTGCAAGAAAGCCAAGCGCTACATCTTAAAGAAAAAAATGGCAGCAGCCAAGGTTTTGCAAAATGACATTGGAACAAACCACCCAACTTCTGCAACAGAGTAAAGACGTTTGGCTATAAAATACAGTGCCACGTTTGTTGAAAACTAAACACAGCATATTAGCACAAACACCCCATGCCAGCTGTCAATGTATATGTGTAAGAATCCAGAACTGTGTCTGATAGGATCATATGCAATATGCAAGTGCCCCACAGGGAACAGTTCCATGGCTGCATTTCTATTCACCATATACACCACAGACATCTCTGTGGTGAAATCTCTCCTGCTTCCTACAACAGTTCTTAAATGACTCAGCAATTGTTGGCCTCATCGCTGACAGGGACAGCAGGGAGTACAGAGAACTGACTAAGGACTTTGTCAACTGGTACCAGTTGAACTGTCTCCAAATCAATACTGGGAAAATCAAGCAGCTGCTAGTGGACTTTCACGTTCACAAAAAATCTTGTGCCAATCCAATGGCATCAGCCATCTTTTAATGTGTGGTCTACTGTTATAACAGTATCTCCACTGAACAGGGTGATCAGGGTGATTAGTCCATCATTACTTTAAAAACTGAAGGTCAGTCAGTCCGGAAAATTGTTAAAACTTTAAATGTGTTCCCAAGTGTAGTCGCAAAAATCATCAAGGGCTACAACGACGCTGGCTCACATGAGGACCGTACCAGGAAAGGAAGACAAAGAGTCACCTCTGCTGCTGAGGATAAATTCATCCAAGTCACCATCCTCAGAAATTGCAAGGTAATAGCACCTCAGATTAGAGCCCAGATAAATGCCACAACAGAGTTCACACCTTTACATCAGCTGTTCAGAGGATAAATCAGGCCTTTATGGTCAAATAGCTGCTAATGAACCACGACTAAGGAAAAGCAACAAACAGAAGAGATTTGTTTGGGCCAAGAAACACGGAGAATGGACATTAGACCAGTGGGAATCTGTGCTTTGGTGTGATGATTCCAAATTTGAGATCTTTGGTTCCACCTGCCATGTCTTTGTGCGACAGAGAAAAGGTGAATGGATGGTCTCAGCTTGTATGGTTCCCACTGTGAAGCCGTGAATTGAAGGCACACTGAACCAGCATGGCTACCACAGCATCCTGCAGCGACATGCCATCCCATCCGCTTGTGTTTAATTGGACCATCATTTTTTTTTCAACAGAAAAATGACCCCAAACACACTTCCAGGCTGTGTAAGGGCTGTTTGACCAAGAAGGAGAGTGATAGAGTGCTGCGCCCGATGAGAACCTACAATGTAAATAGCCATGAAAATAAAGAAAAACCATTAAATGAGAAGGTGTGTCCAAACTTTTGACTGGTACAGTATATATCTCAATGTGCAATACTTTTCAGCCAGATTGTGCAATGTTTTTCACTCCCTCTTGCTAATAACATTCATTCACTTATCAAACTGTATCTTTTGTGTCATATATACACAATTTCCCAACTGTGGGACTAATAAACACTCTTACCTTGTATTTTGTATAGCTATAAATCTGTTGTTTGTATGCTCTGGAAAATAAAAACATTTCATTGGAAGCATCCAAGCATTCTTAAAAACTTCCCAAACCAACCCATACACGGAACAAGTGAATGCACTGTTAGCGTTAGGTATGAAAATGGGACACAGTTTGAAGTTAAGATTGCCTGAAGGGATCCTTGGAATTCTGTTCCTTTTACCTCTTAACGGTGCATGCCAGGTGTGAAACTGTGATTGCGTGACACTTTCTACGTGATATGGCTGGTTTGTTTGTGCATGTGCTTGTGTGTACATATTTGCACCTTTCTTGTGCAAGTGTGTATCTGGTGTCTCTTTCCTGGTGCATGTGTGTGGTCTTGTGTGTGTGAGCACACTGTGGGAATAGAGTGGCACTGAGAGAGCCTTTTGGGAACAATAGCGGCTTATTATTGGGAATCCCTTGTTTCCTGTTTCTCAGAACTAGCTGTCCTAGTTGTAACACAATCACCGTGACAACCGCAGCTATCGCCATAGCTACGAGTTACCGGTAAACAAGGAGAAGGGGGGTGAGGAGTGATGGGGAGTCGAGGAAAAGCAGGTAGAGGTAAGGAGAAAGGAAAAAAAAAAGAGGGAGCAGAAGAGGAGGATGGAGCAATAAACACGAGACGAGACGAGGGACCGTGAACAGGAACCGTGAAAGTGGGCAGAAAAGAGTAAGCAGCACAGGTTTCCTTACCCTTGTGATTAATGAAATTGACCCCCCCACCCCACCACACACACACACACACACACACACACACACACACACACACACACACACACACACACACACAAACAAACAAAAATAATTTTTTACAAAAAACCCTGTGGGAAAGAAGAAAAACACCTTTGTTTATGCAGTACTACTCCCAAAACCTGTTGGGTGACTCCTATTTTGTTTACAATGGAAATGTTCTCAGGTTAGTGCGAGTTTCTTGTGTAAACCACTGCTGGCATGAGTGAGAAACTTCTGAGGAAAAAGAAAACCACTGATCACGTTGACGAAATAACCCAAGGGTGAGAGCACACGCTAATGCGCACATGCTGTTCTTTTAAGTAGAAGAATTGAAAATGTCTCAAGCTATTTTCCTGCAGTGAGCACTTACTGTCAGGTGTTTCTTGAGTTTTGATGCTATTTTTATGAATGAATGGACCCTAGTAAAAGACAGAGGGAGAGAAACAGAGGCCAGAGAACGTGGCAGCTTGCGTCACTAATCCAACTCTTTGGGGGTTTTTACCTGTGACGCACTGGCACTGCATCAGGGTCACACTGTTCTAGAGTTCTATGACGGACTGCTCCCCCCCACCCCACACACTTCTTCTTTCATAAGAGGGAGCCGAGCTGATGTTTACACACAATGATGCTGAGTCACTGTTTGAGCACTGAGGCGCTGATGCTCAGGTGAACAGAGTCACCTTGAGCAGAGCAGGAGGAACGGCCTATTGTGGCAACAGAGATATGCATCTGCAATTTCTGACACCAACAAAGGCAAACATATGATATTCACACCACTATTTTTTCAGAATTCTAGGAAAAGATTGTATCAGATACTTGCTTTCCAATCTGAATGTTGAAGATTGTTACCCTTGAGCTCCTTTCAGTCATGGGACAGGTAACATTGCCAGTTTCATAGGTCTGATAAAATGATGACTTTATGTCATACTTGGGTCAGAACACCTGCCTCCATCCCACCCTCCATCTTTTCCTTCTGCCTAGCAGCTCCATTTCATTAATGTTCCTCACCACACCATTCACACATTCACACAGTATGAGCCACAGCACTGATAACTGAAGCCGTATCCCACATGCAATCATGGGAACACATCCATGCATAAATCCATCCATCCATCCATCCATCCATCCATCCATCAGCTCCACTCTGAGCTACCTTGAATTATTGTTTAGTCCAATTAAATGCTTTCCTTGTTTGTGCAGATGTAATCAGGCCAGTCTCACTCAGGTATGGACCAAAACAACCACACCAAGATCCTTTTCAGGATGTTGTCAAGGACTGGTTCCCCACTTTCTCATAGCTGGGTATGTGTTTCACTGATACTGGGTTAGATGAGTGGATTTGTCATCTCCATCTTGTCTTTTGTTTTAAAGTAAAAACCGTAAACAATTACCTGTCCAAAGTCTTGAGAAATTGACAAAAGAAGGCAACTGGACATCTTTAGGTTTGCAAAGACCATGAAGCTTCTTCAGTTTAAAAAAAATGGTGGGGAGTTGTGGGTTTTTAATGTTGGGGGTTTCCTTTGGAGGGGGTCCTACAGATCTTTTTCTGATCATCACAGGAGTCATTATATGATTTAAGGTGTGAAAAAAGGTGTGCGTCACTATCATCACCAGGTGTTAAGGATAATACACCTGGCAGAAGCTGTGACAATACAGTTTTAAAAAAATTGTTAAATGTTTCTTTGAAACTATTACAAAAAGTCCGTACCTAGTCGTTACAGATATCATCAAAAGCTCTCTGTTTAACTTCTCAGCACATTCGGTTCTTAGAAGGCAAAATAGCGCCCTTTCCTCTTCCCTCTCAATCCCAGGGTCCTCCCAAGCTCGTATATTCTCAAGCTGAACGAGCGGTGAAAATGCAGCCTGATCGTGGACCTGCTGCATGCGGTTGAGTGAGAAGCCTGTAGGAGGGACACAAATGAAGGAGTAGTTTCTCTACACAGTGGTAGTTTTCTCCCCTTTCTAAGCAGCTCCCATACATTCTTGGTAGCGTGAGGGGAGCCAAGTTCATCTTGAAGTGGTTGTTACATACCTGTGGCAAACATGTGCCCTTTAATCATAGTCATCAAGGAGAAGTGCAAGCTTTAGTGACCGTCCTGAATGGGAGGATGAATGCCCTGTCATTCCCATAGTTTGTTATCGGAGCCCCGTTTTTATAAGTTTTATAAGTCTTTAAATTATCCTAAAGAATCTAAAATATAAAATTAAGGGTCTCACCAAATCTTTCAAATCTCCAGTGAAGGAAAAACAAACAAGAACAAAAAGGCTTGAAGGTTAGTGATCATGCAAAATGATACATTTAGCTTGATTGTTGTATACAGGAGTTATGAGTCATAACAAAAATGAATTTCTTAAATACAGGTGTCCATACGCTGAACTTCTTTGCTTCTTTTTCTGCTAACCAGAGAAGAAGAGACACTCTGCTCTAAGTTTCACTGTCACGTCTTTGGTATGACTCTAATCCCGTTTTTCCAAAATATTGGATTTATTTGAGCATGTCTATCAAACACTGCTTTCATTTTCATTTTGAGTCAGTTAAGGCTATCAGAAAGGAGGGAGGTGAAAGCAGTAAAGAAGTAAAAGCAAAGGATACACAGAAAAGCGTTTGCCAAAATAAAACATGAAGACAAAGACAGAAACATCGAGCCGTAAATAGCAACAGAAGGCAACGATATGTAAATCTCATAAACCTATTTATTATTCACAGTGGAACTTTTTTAGCTAATTCTTTCAGCGACCAAACATTTGAAATTTGCAATGGATGTGTCAACTAAGATGTGACCTTTGTTTAAGCTTACAGCTAAAATGACAAAGAGACAAATGAATAGTTAATGTTAATTTTTTTGTGTTTCATTGTCGAGTAGACTATAGTGGACCCTTCACCGGCATGCGTATAACTGAAGACAACTGGCGCTTTTTCAAGGTTAAGTAAATAGGCAACTCATAGTCATAGAGTTCAGACAGGTTCATCTTTACTGAAGACGAACAAAGAAACAAACAAGGAAAACGGAGAAGAGCTGAGTTCAGGGAAGGTATTAACTGGAAGAAATCAAAAGCCAAAGGACCAAAAAATGACAGGCCAAAGTTAAAGTCCAGTATGTGAACACCCAGGTTTAGGGAATCAGGTAACTCTAAATGGTGGGAAAAGTTGGTGTTACTGCAGGGCAAGTGGGAGTGGTAGGATCTGAAATGACAGGAGAGTTAGTGAGTTAGTGCGGAAACAGGAAGAAATTAATACGACTGTGACAGTTAGACTGGCAGAATTGAGTTCATCAGTTTTTAAGCTGAAGACAGATGCGATAATACGATAATAAATAACAAAATATCTTTAAAAATATGTACGATAAGTTAAAAAGACATACAATGAGGAAGTGAGTGTAGCTCACACCAGAGAGTCACAGAGGAGCAGATATTTATTTCAACTTTATACTTCTACTGACACTGTATCCAGGATTTGTACTCTCACAATGAATTTTTGATAGCTGCAGGGGCCATGTTTGTCTTGAATTTAAGGAAACAATTGCGAACTGTTATTTTGAAACCAAACCTGACTTAAATGCAGGCCTGCGGCACTCTCGACCAGCAGAGTTGTTCATTGTCATCCTCCCGTACATTGTGGAAAAAAGGAAGACCTCACGCCTGGGTGCCATGCACCACAGGGCTCAGTTCTGTTGTACTGACCTGATTGTCTGGAATTGGTTTGACAGAAATCTGAGCATCAAGTGAGAAGTTGAATGGTCAGAGCCAAGGCATTAGTCACAGAGTCACTAAGCCACTGATCAAAGACTGTGTATAAAAGATGGAAGACGTTGTAGATACATTGTTAAAATTCAGTTCAATTCAGTTTTATTTATACAGTGCCAAATCACAACAACAGTTACATCAAAGTCCTTAATGCGTTCATTCTATTGTCAAACAAAGGTCTTAATGTAATAGACTAGAAAGTTCTTCAATATTATATTTTTAGGGTTTGTTACTTGGTAGCAAGTGGTCTTCGTCAATACGCTATGATTTCCAACCATTTTTAACTGCTTCTCTAACTAGCATAGCTTGAGCTTATCCTAGCTAACACAGAACAAAAGTGGAGCATACCAAGAAGAATTCACCAGTCTATCACAGGCCTAGCAAAAAGAGATAGACTATTGTTCCTGCAGACAATCTATAATCACCAGATAACCTAATATGCATGTGTGCAGGAAGAGCTCTGCAGAGTTCTGAACCCAGAACTTTTATAACTGCCCCATCAATGCACTGCCCATAGCATGATGTGCATTTCATAAATTATGATCCCACTTAGATTGAAATAAATAATAATTTTAAGCAGGGAATGCTTGAGCTAATCAGCTGTTGAGTTAGCTGGTTGCTGCATACACTTTATTTTAAGCCTATTTTATCTAGACCAGGGGTGGGGGAACTCCAGGCCTCAAGAGCCTGCAGGTCCTAGATGTGTCCATGATCCAACACAGCTGATTTAAATGGCTAAATTACCTCCTCAACATGTCTTGACGTCCTCCAGAGGCCTGGTAATGAACTAATCATTTGATTCAGGTGTGCTGACCCAGGGTGATATCTAAAACCTGCAGGACACAGGCTGTTGAGGCCTGGAGTTCCCCACTCCTGATCTAGACAGACCTAGCATTTCAATTAATAACATGGACATAATAGCACTGCCCTTAGCTGATATGCTCAACCCTCTTGTCCAAATATGGTGAGGCTTATTTATTTCAAAATGTTCATTTTTACAATTTTCATATACCAATGACTGATGTCATCATGACTACTTTTGTCTTTTATTTACAGTTTATGCTTCTAACTGGGATGAGTTATCAGTGAGTTTTGTGGGGGGGAGTTATTTCAATTTTAGATAATCAAGCTCAAAGTCACACATGCTCGAATCACTGAAAACCTCCTAGAGTACTCTGAATGACAAATAAAACTGACTGAAACATTAGCAGACATAATATTAGTCCCTCGCCATGTTTGGCATTTTAAAATACAACCGCTTGCCAAAAAGCACTTAACACAAAGTGCAGGTGAGGCTGAATGCCATTGCTTTGGGAGGCGTTTGCACATAAACAAAGTACTGAACGTTCCTGCAAGAGTACATCCTGAAACAACTTTCTATGTTGTTTTTTTGGTTAATATTTCCAAAGATAGTGTCCTGTTTCATCAACAGAAAGACTGTTCTCATGCCGGAGAAACAGATAACAGCCCCAGGGCAAAATGAGCACCAGGTCAGTGATTCCTTTGATCATATTACAAGCTTGTAAAAAAAACTTTAACGATTAAGATCTTTTTTTCTCTCTCTCTTTCCCTCTCTGCACACATATGCATTCTCTCTTTCATCCCTTTTAATCCCTCCTTTTCTCTCACCTTCTGCTTTTCCTCTTTGTTTTCCTCTCCATTCTTGCCTTCCTGATCAACCCTTTCTCTCTGCAAACACACACATTAAGTTGCTACAGTCACCTCAGTTCACCTGCTGGGGTCTGCAGTTGTTGGTGTTGTTTGGAAGCTAGGCAACACAAACAGGGTGCACAGAAATGGTTGGAGCATTGTAGCCTTGTTTCTGTTTCATCTCAAGAATCTGTTGGTGGGCTTGAGTGTGTGTGTCTCATGTCTTGGTACAATTGCGCATGTGTTTTGCCTGCCTGTATTAAAGTCTCTGCATGAGTCTCCCTGTTCTCTCAGTGTCTCTTAAAACACACTCTACCCTTTATGTTTACAGCATGTCTTCTTGACCCAGAACAATGAGTTCCTTCACGGTGTGCGGTGACGGCAGCAGGTTCCCACCATACAAGCAGCCAGGTTCTCCTCTCTGGCAGCGGCACAGTTTCTAATGAATGCTGAGCCAGACCACTGGAAAGTCCCCGTGGAGGCTCTGCTCTGGGTAACAGAGCAGGAGGCCTCTAGAGTAGGCAGCCAGGCATCCAGCAACCTTGACAGCTAAAAACAAAGCCTTACACACAACACAAGTCCTTGAAGATGTTTCAAGGCAAAGGACACATACGCTACTAAATAATATTTACTTACTGTGTTTAAGAGTTCAAAACAGCAACAGCTGTTGGTATTCTGTTTTTAAACTTATCAAAATTAACGTATTATTAAATATTAATACTAGTATAATCTGGTGGGTGGATCCATCCAAATATAGACAGTATTAATACCAACACTGGTACTTGTATGGGATCAATACTAGTGCGGTAAGATCGATACTTGTTTTTCTATCATCTAAGTTCAGTATGTAGCCCAGTGAATTTTGTCAAATACATTTTTGAAAGTAAAAACATATACCTCAAACATGCACTATGAAAATTGTCTGAACCTTTTTGTGTTGACTATTGTGTTTTATTGTATTAACAAATTATTGTGGAAAATAAAAATCCTAGTGATTCAGTAACAATCTAGCTACAAGCACAGTCATGTGGTATTGGCACTGGCAGCATCTGAAACATCACACACATATACAGGTCTACTGGTAGAAGAGCTATTGATTTTACAAAAAAACAGATAAAATTGTGATATTAGAAAATTCAAAGAGGTTAAACCCTCCATAGAGACTGAAAGCCACACAGCTGCTGCAGATAAAGCAGCAGTATGAGTGCAACAGGAAAAGCACTGCTGACGGTAGAGCCTACAATAGACCTACTATATTACTAAAGCTTAGCATATTTGAAGCCAAGAAGGAAATTTGCAAAATGCAGACTGTGTGCGTTAACAGAGTATCATTGCTCTGTCATTAAGAATTTGATCGATTGCAGGTATTATTCTGTTGAATTAGTGTTCATGATGTGCATAAGAGAGTTTTAGTTTGTATTATTTCAGCAGGAGCTTCTATGGTGTTTAATGGTTTTTGAGGATATATTAAATATGAAGGATAGCATGGTGGTGCGGTGGTTAGGACAGCTGCCTCACATCAACCAACAAGGACCTAAATTCAACCTGGTTGAGGCCTTTCTCTGTGGTTTGCATGCTTTCCCTGTGTTTGCGTCGGTTCTCTCTGGGTACTCCAGCTTCCTCCCACAGTCTAAAGACATGCAATCAGTGGGGTTAGGTTAATTGGTGATTGCCCATAGGTGTGAGTGTGAATGATTGTCTGTCTCTCTGTGACAGACTGGTGATCTGTCCAGGGTGTACCCTGCGTCTTGCCCTATCGTAACTGGGATAGACTCCAGCCTCACCCCCACCCCAGCCCTGATAAGGACAAGCGAAAGAGAATGGATGACTAGATGGTTCAGTCTTGGACACAGCTGGGTGTTCCATTAGGACAATGATGCTAAACATCCATCAAAACTGGTTTCAGAATTGGTATTCGGTTATCAAGGATAGAACACTGACAAGAATACACAAAAACCAACAATAAGAAAATAAAACAGGAAATGACTCGACAAACTCAACATAATGACAAATATTAGAAAAGCAAGAAGAGCTTAACCTAATCACACAAGCTACTCTAAAGCAACTTATCCACTGCAGCATGTATGTGAGATACAAAGAGTGTGTAGATGTGTGAATGCTGTTGGCAGTGTGGTCAGTAAGACTGGAAACGTGCGATATAAATAAAGTCTATTTAATGCCAGGAAGGAACACTGGTGAGAAAAGAAGCATGCCTCAGAAGGATCATAACCCCATCATTAGGTAAGATCTGAAAGATCTGGCTATATTTGTATGTGCATATCCTGTTATAGCTTGCACATTCATTTATAAGGTAATGTGCTGCAGATGTGTTTTAGCATCTAAGACAACGATCTTCCGAGGTCTAACTGACCGACTGGTACAAGCTCGACGAGCTGAAATGCAGCTCTAAAGAACCTGCACTTGTCACAAAGATGAATCACAGGATATATTTGTTTCCCTTCAGTATATTTATGTGGGAGAGGTGTGTGAGCGCACAACAGACTCGGGCAGGGAGGCATCCAAAAAGTACAGCGTGCACACATACACGCATGGACACTGCAGTCAACAGCATGCACTTATGTAAACTCGTGCATACAAATGACCACATGTCCTTATTCAAAAGGTCAGATGCTCAGGCATGGATACACAGAGAAAGAGTGAGAAGTGTAGTATCACTGGCTTTGGTGTGATCTTTATCACGCTCCCTCTCTCTGTCCCTTTTTTTTTCATGTCTTGGTGCTGCCGCATGTCCTTCCTGTGTGGGCGCCACCCACCCACCCATCTGTGCCCATCAGGGCCCTCAGGCCCAGAGTCCATCTGGCATCTTCCTCTGTGTCTGTCGAGTTGTCACCTACGACGGCCACCACTGACAGCCTTAATGCGCCGGCAAGTTTACTCTGAGAGTACACACACACACACACACACACACACACACACACACACACACACACACACAAAAAACCGCCTATGAATTCAGTGACCTCAGCTTCAACTCAAGGCTTTGTGTACATTCACAAAAATACACAACCATTTAATTCATAGATTGTTAAATTAATTTTCAGGCTCATAAAAGAGATAAACTGCCAATTTGAATGCCTCAAAGCATTAAAGAGGTAAAAAGAAAAAGTTACAAGCTAAGAAATGTGTCCAGCAGAATTTTATTTTTCCTGTCCAACTTATCAACTCGCCATAACTGTCTAGCACCACTGATGCTTGTTTCGAAGACAAAAGCGGTTGCATAATTGCAGCACAACAGGCTGTTAAAGGAATAGCTCAACAGTTTGGCAAACATACTTCTTGGTAGCACAGGAGGTTTTATATCGCTCTGATCTCTACACGCCAAATATGTAGACTAAACCAGCAGGCGATTAGCTTAGCTTTGCATAATCTCTGTAAACATATATCTGCATATATGTAAGCTGATAAGTTCCCATATTGAGCTCTGCATAAACATTGGAATTAGAGAGAAACAGCTTGCCTGACTGTCCACGTGTATTACTGTGACATTGTTCTCACAGGTGAAGCAAGGTTCATGGAAACCTGTGCTCTGAGTGTATGCAGTCATACATATCTGTGGCGGAGGTGTGGTCCCGGGCTCGGCTGCGGGGGAGGAGTGGTGCAGTGAGCTCAACGGGGCGGTACTGGAGAGGCAGGTGAGAACACAGCTGATGGCGTTTGGTCTGATGACGGTTTCCTTCTCTTTTTTAGTGAGACGGGAGAGGAGCGGGGAAAAAGGCTCGGAACAGCTGAGACCGGAGCTGTACAGACTGTGGACTGCCACAACAAACGCAAAAATCAAAATAAACATGGCATCTGGCTATAAAGAACTGTGTGTGTGTGTGTGTGTGTGTGTGTGTGCGTGTGTAAAGTGCATTTCACAATATCAAATCATATATAATGTTTTAAGTAGCAAGCCACAGAAAGGCAGACGGGTGTACCTTTGGACAGAGCTTGTGCTGTGATAAATGTGTTTTTTGTGACAACTTTATTCTCAAGCCACCTTCTATCTCAGCAAAGATCTACTGTTTTTGCTCTTCTACTTGTCAAAAGCTGAAAGCTGCATCCCTTGTCACCTGTGAAGAATAGAGCATGTAGGGCAAGGCCGTGCTGTTAAATGGACTGAATGGAAACTTACTGGGACTCAAGTTATACATCTAAAGTACTACAAGAGTTTTACGAGACATTCCACAGCTGAAGGAGTGCCTGAGGCTACGTCCACACCAGCCCGGATAAATTTGAAATCGGCGTATACACTATTGTTTTCATTCATTTTCACAGAGTTGTTCATCCACATTGAAACGGCCGAAAACGCTTACGTTCCAGTACTGCGCATGCATGAAACGCAAGCCGATTCGACCTGCCTCATTTCTGCCTGCCGTTTATTTACTTGAAACGTCGCGGCAAAATGTTGAGGAAAAGCACCAAGTTTTTTAAGTGGACTAACAATGAGGTGGAGTTGTTGCTGCGAGTTACACAAAAATACAAAGTTGCAAAAGCGAGTGAGAATTAAAGGATTTGAAGAAAAGCTATCTGGAGCATGTACAAACTGATATTAATCTTTAATAGAGCTGTCAAAATTGAGAGCAAACAAAACAATGCAATGCCCTCCGCTATCTTTGTTTAATCGTTCACATGACTGTATCACATGACTAAACTATGTCATCATTTTCGAAAAGGCTCTGGGTTCGCTGTCCACACTGCCACGTGAAAACGGCGTTTTCAAATGTATCCGCTTTGGAGAGCGTTTCCAAAACGCTCCGTTTTCCATGTCCGAAAACGCCGTCTCAGTGTGGACGGAAGGCCAAAACGGAGAGAAAAAGATGCGTTTTCAAACAAAAACGTATTAGTGTGGACATGGCCTGAATTGATCAGTTCTTGAGAGACTACATGTGAGACTCATGACTGAACGACAGCAGCACTGAATTTTTCTCGAACACAGTTTCAGCTATGGGCTGGAAGACATTCCTCTGAGATTTTGGTCCATGTTAACATGGTAGACGCTCCACATTTGTCGGCTGAACACACATGATAAGAATTTCCCATTCCACCACAGATTTGGTGACTGTGGAGGCCATTTGAGTACAATGAAGTCACTGTTATGATCAAGAAACCAGTTTGAGATGATTGTTGTGATGGCACAAACAACAGTGCCATGTTCAAAGTCACTTAAACCTTTCTTCCCCATTCTGATGTAGCGTTTGAACGCAAACAAGCGACCATGACCTAGAAAAAGATTTATGGTGAAATGAATAAAAGAAACCGTAACAAAGCAGAGGTGACTTAAACCTGCATTGCCTTTAATGGCTAGCAGGGGAAACCCTGGTGGGTTTCAGTTATATAGAAGTCTGTAGGGAAACGGCCCTCAGCCCCCTTTGCACTGTGACCTCAGTAAATCCTTTCATCATAGCTTTATGGACTTGATTAGTATTTGTAGGTCAAAAACACCAACGTGGCTTCAAAACACCAAAATTGAAACTGGGAAAACAGCTTGAGGCTTCAACAGCAGTTCACTGAGCAGTGGGAGACATCACAGTGGTTACGCCTATCTTTTCCACTGCCTATATCCTAGCTTAATGTCATATTTAGCATACAGAGCTAATTACAGGTGCTTTAGGCAAATGATTTTGTAGATACAACGTAGATAAAGATGAATAAGATTATCTTCCTCCCATCACCCTAAACCAGTCGTGGCCCCTTGCTGAGCCCAGTTCGTCTGGAGGTTTCTTCTTGTTAGAATGGAGTTCTTCCTTCCCACTGTCACCAAGTGCTTTCTCATAGGGGTCCATCTGACTTTTGGGTTTTTACCTGTATTATTCTAGGGTCTTACAATATAAAGCACCTTGCAGCACTATATAAATTGTATAAACACAATTAAATTGAATTGAAAACAAAGATAAATGTAATCAATCCTAAGCCCTCATAGACTTACATTTTTATGCACTCAAAAATCAAAAAGTGTCAAGTGGGAATGACTGATATGACCTCTTTTAATATTTTGACACACCAGACCCACACACATCTTCAAGTATCAAAAAAAAAAAAAAAAAAAAAAAAAAGAAAGAAAGAAAGAAAAATCATACATTTTGGACATTTAAATACTCCCTTGCTGCCACAGCTAAGTGGCAGTGATGGATGATATTAATCAGCCTGTGGGATCAGACTTCAACTCAAGGAGACAATAGTGTGGCATATGCCCCTGCTACATTTAATGAGGATTTTACGGTGAGAGTGGATGAGCCTCATTCCGAGGAGAGAGGGGATTCTGATGAAGACAAGTTGGAGGGCATTTGCATGTCAAAAAGCCCAGAGACACAAAGACAATAGAGGGATTAGCTAGGAGTCTTATAGAAACAGATGTCAATATATGGAGTCTGACACCAGCCACTGTTTCTGGCTCTGTGTTGCATCACACCGTGGTATAGATGTGCTTGTTAGACTGATTTAATAGAGGCATCTCCAGCTGCGGTGTGTCTGGATGTTATCCTGGTTTATAAATAATAATATTAAAGGGACAGTTTGATGTTATTTGCTTCTTTTTTTGCCAAAGGTTAACATGTTGCTTTAGCCAGCCCAGCTGAGAAGAAAGCTGGAACTTGGGGAAATACGGTAGCTGGGCTGTCATATCATGGTTATTTCATCTATTTAAATGGGATTTATTCTGTAGACTGTAGGGCTTTGACATGTAGTGTTATCATTTAGAAACCCACTGACGCAAAGAACAAATATAGTCAGACGACTCTTGAGTGGCTGCTTCAAATCTACATATCAACATGTATATTTCAAGTGGATTTTTTTAAGGAATGTCTTCTCCTTCTTTCCCCAGCATCAGTCTTTCTTCATGACTTAGATCCTTGAGAAGATTTAGGGACCAGCTGTATCGCACAGTCTTGAAGTACCCATATGTCTACACTCAAGTGAAATTGGAAGCAGCCAGTCAAGTAAAAATTGGACATGTGTGGGTGAGTGTTTGAGATGACTCTCGTTTGCAGGGATAATGGCTTTCTTAGTGTGAGGCCCTGTGATTGGCTGATTTCCACGTAGAGATAAAATTATATCTCAAATTGAAAAATCAACATTATATACTTCAAACAATCCTGATGCAAGATTTGCAAAAGTGCATTTACACTGTTGACATGCATTTGTTGTGTATAATGACAGAGAGAACACTGATTGGCCAGCGGGGGCAGCACCTCCCTAGGAAAAAAAAAAAAAGCATACCCTACACACCTTATGCTTCTCACTCCTAGTCCCTGTACACCATCAGCCTGCCGTGGGCTTTCCGAGTCCTGTAATGGAATGAGTTGTGTTTTTGCAGAGCAGACAGGCAAGCAGGGGGAATAAAAATGAAAAAGCAATCACTTAAATTCAAGAGGATGCATGTGTTGTGTGTGCGTGATGATGCATAACATTGTTCTGTCATGCCGCCATCACTGTCTCCTCCCCTAAGCTCTAGAGGCACATCTATCCCTTATTAGCCCCACTGGTTCCTGCAGGTTGTCATCCAGTTAATGGCTCCTGTTAGATTTGTCTTCAGCCACTCAGACAGCAGCCGCTGCCACCGCGTGCTGCAGCGCTGTTATTATCACTATAGACGGTGTAAATGAAGCGTGCTGTATAGTGGACATGTATATTAGCTTCACCCCGCCTCCTTGGGGGGGGGGGGGGGGGGAATTGCTGTCAAGCAGATGAACACTGGCTCTGAATCTCACCATCTTCTGCAAATGGTGGTAATCTAAAGGAAACCTATTAGAATTTTTATTAATATTTTCTGTGAGTAACCAGCTATTACGTTGGTGCACGCTCATATTAACTATAGCCAAATATTAAAATAATAAGGCCAGTGTACCTAAAAGTGATCATATGCGTTGTTGACTTTGCAGATGTCAGAGTGGGAAAACACAGCTCTGGCTGACGGCACAGAAGCCCCACCCACCTGCTGTTTAAACTTTGTTTGTGAGGGGCAACCAATGAGATAGCTGCCTGTATGCAATGGTTTTGCTCAAAAAGATCAGGACACCAGAGTTATTTTCTGTACATAAAAATGAGCTTTTATTGAAACTTTTGTATAAAAAAATAGCGACATCCATCCTTCACAGCCACAAGTCACACAGCTAAACTGAAAGGGTCTCCGAATATGAGGCTATGTGACGAGTACGAGCTCCCCATAGAACTCAAATGAATCTCGACAGCACAGAAAACCAGGTGGATTTCTCTGAAACTTAGTCATTCGACATTAACAGACTTCTTTTTTAAGTACTTAAATAACATTCAAAAATCCTCTTTTTCAAATTTAAGTAAACGTTTTATTCTGCTTTTACAATGACAACCGCTTTCAGTGCATCTTCCACATCTAAAAAAAAAAAAGTTGAAATGTAAAAATAAGTTATAAAGGAATGCAAACCAAAGGCCAAGTAGGATATGCAAAAAAATATGCAAAAACAAAAACAGGGAAAAAAAAAAAAAAAAAAAAAAAAAAAAAACTGGGGGAGATTTTTTAAGCATAGACAATAAATAAATAAATAACCACAGAGTGTGGGAATGTCTACATGTTTACGAATAAATTAAATCCAAATGGGGGGAGGGAAGAAAATGTACACACAAACAAAAGAGAAAAAAAAAAGAATAACTACACACTATACAATATTTGTTTGAAGAAAAAAAACAAAACATTTGAGTCCATGAATATTGCATTGATTGTGCATTTCACACCCCAAACCCTGAGGAAGGCCAGGGGTGGGGGCTATGTAGTGTCAAGCAGTGAGATGGTGGGAGGCAAAAAATATAAAAATGTATGCGTATATATAGAACAGACAAGTCAGGAGGGCTATGAACCCTGGAACAGGCATTTGAGGGCAGAGCGGGAGAAAAGGGTGGGCTGTGTGTTGACATTTTGTAGACATTCAGAAAAGACAGGATCCAGTTTCCAAACACCTGTTCAGGCTATAGAGTGAGTGAGCAGCGTTAAAGAGAGCGACACAGAGTCGAGTTGAGTGTGTTTCAAGTATTCCATTGTCAGGAAGAGCCCCCATGCCCCCAACCTCCTTCTCTCCTGACTATTTCTACTTTAGCCTCTCAGCTGGGTGCTGGTTGGCTTACAGTGATGGAGAGAGGGAGGACAGAAGAAGGAAGGGGAACAAAACAAAAACAAAAAAAAAAGAGCCTAAACACCCCTTCCATCACAGCAGAGACAACTTAACTGTCACGCTGAGGGCTAATCCAGGAAGAAGAAGAAAAAAAAAAAAGGAAAAGAACAGTTTCTGACAAAAGTCCCCCCGCCCCCGAAAAGCAGCTTTCCAAAAAAAGGCACTCCAAAATCAAAATTAAAACATTTAAATAAAAGGGTTATGTCCATGCTCTATGAGAGCAGCCATGTCTGAATAGGAGGGCCTTGCCAGCTGTATATACCAGCCTAGTAACAAAACAAGTAAAATTAAAATTTAAAAGTGGGGAGGGGGGGAATAAATAATGCTGGTAAGACCGCCCAAACAGCAAAATGTTTCCCATTAGGAAACAAGTAAATATCAACTGAAAGGAAAAGAAGGGATGGGGACTATAAGATAAAAAGAACACATAAGTAATAAATTAGAAATTCCCTACAAAAGAGGAAAATTAAAGTACATTTTTCTTGCCGGGCCTGCTGGGTCAGAGGGTCCGGCTGCAGATCAGTCCTTCTATCCCCACCCCTTCTTTCCCCACAAAGTCTTATTTGTTTTTTGTCCCCCCCCCTCAACAAAAAAGTCTATCAGAGCCTCCCTCAGAGGCTCTCCTTGCTCGAGCTTGTGCTTGATGAAGAATCTGTGTCGATGGTCCTGAGGCGGATGTCGCTGCCCACAGGCTCCTCCGGTGACTTGGGTGATTCTGCCGCTGCCCTCATCCAGGGGTGGTCGCAGATCTGCTCCAGAGTGGGCCGGTCTGAGGGCCGCAGGGCCAGACACCACTTGATCAGCTGCTGGCACTCTGGAGGAGAAAACAAGAAAAAAAAAAAATAAGGAAAAAAAGGCCAACAAACTGAAAGAGAGAACCTGATATTTTGGATTCATCTCTACAGCTTATGTATACAATCACAGCACCAGAACACACATCCCCTTTTATTAAGGTTAGCTCTCTAGGGTGAGTGGGACTGGTACAGAGTGCACCAAGGGAAATCAAAAAAAGAAAAAGAAAAAATTATCCCAAAAATAAAAAAAACTTCAATTTTATTTATGACTGATAAATCTGTTTACCAGCCATTTGAGCAGGTCATCCATTATGATTACAAGGTCTTACTCTAATGTGAATTGATTTATAAATATAGACCTCATGAGCTATACCAGTAACCATGGCTAGAGGGCAACAGAGTGAATCCATGTGTTAACACTCACCAGCTGAGATCCTCCTCCTGAAATACAGTCTCCCTCTTAGGATCTCCTCGTCCTGCTCAAAGGGGATGTCTCCGCACACCATGTCGTACAGCAGCACGCCTAATGACCAAACCGTCGCAGAGCGTCCGTGGTATCTGTGAAAGCGGATCCACTCTGGTGGGCTGTAGACTCTTGTACCTGTGAGAGAACAAAGAGGGGAAAAGAGGGAGGTGAGTTATGAAACAGCAGGCGGGAGAGAAAAAAAATTGAGAATAATGTGTCTGAAATAGCTGAGTCATGGTAGTAAAGCTTTCCATCTTTTCCTACGCCACAAAACACAAACTGAGTGACCTGCCTGCATCTCCCCTCCTCCCTTTCCTCCTGGAAGGAGGAACTTGGTTACCAAACAAAAAAAAAAAAAAAAAAAAAAAAAAAAAAAAAAAAAAGGCAACGTGAGCCCATCACGTGAACTAACGTCTCCGGTTTCACAACAAACAGATGTTACGTGGCACTGACCAAGCATCCACAAAACACAACAGTGACTCAACCTTTACTGAAAGGAAAAAAACAAAACAACCGGAAACATTAAAAGTAGTCTCCCTATCACAAGACGAGGATGATTCACAGATTAAAAATGGCCACCAATATGATCATTATGCTGTGAGTCATATCTGCGATATGAGAGATCTTTTATTTACTTTTAAATTAGCAACATCCTTTAATAGATCATCGATAAGGAAAACGCAGAGAGACTCTGGGAGAGGAAAACCCTCGACCAAAAACAGACGACTGCGTCAGCGCCTCGTGAACGCCTCCATATCTGAATATAGCACAGCGGGGCACCAAGGGCAAACACAACGCAGCCCACACGGATACGTATTCATCAAAACAACACACACGTCCAGCACTGAAGCCTCTCGTATCAGCGATGAATTAAATGAGACATTTTTGTAAAAAAAAAGAAGAAGAAGAAAAAAAAAGGAGCGCTTGCTTACCATCGAAATCGGTGTAGACTGTGTCCTTGAGAATCGCCCCTGAGCCGAAATCGATAAGCTTGAGTTCCCCGGTGCGTAGATCCACCAGCAGGTTCTCATCTTTGATGTCTCTGTGTACCACGCCGCAGCTGTAGCAGTGTCTGACCGCCTCCAAAACCTGGCGGAAAAAGCCTCGAGCCGTGTCCTCGTCCAGGGCGCCCTTCTCAGTGATGAAGTCGAACAGATCCTTCACGAGCTCCGGCCTCTCCATGACGATGAGCCAGCCGTCCGCGCGCTCGTAATAGTCCAGCAATTTGATAACTCCGCGAAAAGACGAGCTGACCTTCTTCAGCAGCAGGATCTCCAAAGGCACCATAGTACCGTTCTGTAAGGGGGGACAAATTGAGGCATTTATTAACCATGTAAAATTATTTTATTTTTTCTCTTGAATGGGGGAAAAATACAATATAGATATATAAAACCACCCAGCAACAGCCGGGGAGGGGGGTGGGGGTGTTTGCAAAACAAACAAAACCGTCGGCGGATGACTACTTACAATTGTGCCCCACTCCGTCACCCGCTCCTTGGCGACATGCTTCACGGCAACCTGAAATCACACAGAAAAGAATACAATGTGAGCGTTAATTATAGGGGACACACATCGTGTTTCCTGGCAAAGAGGGCTAGGGAGCTGCCGAAAATGAGAAATACCCCACTTTCATGGCGCCACATGCAAGACCAAAACATAGACCCCCCTCCCGCTCCCCGCCTCGATCCCGTCCTTACCGGTGAGCCGTCAGAGAGACGGTTGCCGGCGTACACAGTTCCGAATCCGCCACTTCCCAGTACGGATCCCACTTGGTAAACCTTCTCGAAAGGCTCCTTCTCCACTTTAACTGCAAGGGGAAAAAAACAAAATAAAACAGGGAATGTTATTTAAAAAAGGGTGAATGCAGCATTTCAACCGCGCATTGCGAGGTTAAACTTGTAGCTGTGGTTTACTAGCTGTGCGAACTGGTCAGCTGCAACCGTAGTAGCACACGTTATGTTCAATTAAGAATATGCTTCCAATTTATTAGCCATTACATTACAAATCCAATACAAATGAAGTTAAAAGACGCCTCAAGTGTAACGGTAACCTACCCGGCTGAAGCTGTATTTTCACTGGTAGATGGTCCATACTCGAGTGATTGCAAATATGCGAAAATGAACCAAACTTTGACAGCAACATATTCAAGCTGAAACGACCGTGTAGATGACCTCTATTCAATCGCTTGGAGTCCGAAGAAACAATATAAGTCAGAAAAGAAGTGGGTTCAGACGCAGTGCAAATGGTGGTGCGAACCGTCCTGGCTGCGAGCGACTATTAAATCCAGTCCAGCAGTGCGCCAACTCCGCCGCACCGCGCCCGTCAAAGTCGTGTCACGACCGCGAAGTCGCACACCGTTCCCCAAAAACCAGCATCAAATATGACTCCTGTGTCTCGACTCAGGTATCTCCGATAAAAAACAGTCCTCTTAAGAATTAAAAAAAAGAAGAAGAAAGGGAAGCCGACCACTCCGATGTGTATAGTAGTCGTGCCGACAGAAGAGTGCGTTTAAAGGGCCTCTGCGGCGGACTGTTGTACTGAACAGTGGCCGCTGTCTGAGCTTTGGCGCGGTCTTCCCAAGCCAATATTTTGACGCGCACTAGGAAAACGATATCCCTCCGCCACCAACACAAGTAGACACTATCGTTTAATTCGCGCGTACTTTCGGGACCTTTTGCCACGTATGCATTCCCATGTAGCTACTTAACACGCGCCACAATTGTATCATATTTTTATTCGAAAATATCCTTGCAATATTAATTTTCGCGGCGCACTACTTTCTCGTAGTACGAGACGCCCATGAACATCGTCTGGAAGCTTTGCGCTGTGTTCGCTATGAAGTTGAAAGGCAACGACCAATTAGATATCATCTATAAATACCATGTTTCGCATTTGGACCAATCCTGGAAAAGTTATTCTAATAAAGCAGGCGTTTGAGCTCACGTGGCGGTAATTCTGATAGGTCCTCTGCCGTCCCTCTGCAGAAAGGCATATTTTGTATGGCTGGAGGGGAAAGTTCAGCCTTAAGTGTTATTCACCGCCTGCTGATTACACGTTGTTATGCAGCAGTGTGTACTCACTCATGTTATTTGTTTTGTTTTTACAACCCAGGAGAATTCCCATCACTTAAAAATGAGCAGTTTGTTATTTTTGAGACCTATAATTTAATGTTTTTTTTGTTTTGTTTTTTAAATGAGCATGGTCATATATCCAAGATAAGAAAATTATTATTTCTGTTTAAAAAATAAAGTGTTATTAATGCTGCAAAAACATTTTCAATAGAGTTTGGTTATGTGTGTGTGTGTGTTGCGGGGGGGCACTGGAATGAGTTAGAAGCCTAAGATGATAAAAAGCACCGAATGTCATCATTCTTTAAAAAGTAAAAAAAAAGGGCCAGAGGAAGACATCCTGCACAGGTCAACCAGTCCATCACAGCACTAGCACAGAGAGACAGACACATAGTCTCATAATCCCACTTACAGCCAATTTCGAATCACTAATTAACCCAGCATGCATGCCATTGGACTGTGGGAGGAAGCTGGAGTAAACCAGAGAGAACCCACACAGGCAAACAGTGAACATGCTACCTTTTTTCTAGGAGTGCTTACCTGCTCCAGTCTATCAAATTAGCACTATGTCCATCAAAAAATAAAAAACTTCCAACAGATTCATTTTTCATTTAATATTAGATGTTTTAAGGCTGAAGTTGCACTGTGGTGGTTACTTTTAATTTTCAGTGACAAATAGGTGTGATGAGAACTATTCTGTTGCTAGTGAAGGAAGAAGAAAGCTGGCCAGGACTTTTCTGGGGTTTATGTAACTGGATGATCCATGCATGGTACTAGTCACTATGCTGCCCACATATATACATGATCTAAACTAATATGATAAGACTGGAACACCCCGAACAGATTACGCTGCACTGTGTTGCATGGAGTTTCTACAGATATCACAGGCTGCTTTCTATGCCTAATAATAAATTAGGTCAATACAATGTTGCACACAGGCCGGAGTATGAAATCCAAGCTTAGTATAAAGATAATAGACCACAAAAACATAATCAGTTGGTCAAGGTTAGTAGAGCCAGCTGCCCCATTTCTGAATGTAGACTTTCCACTTTTGCACATCAAATGTGCCCTTGGCTCTCAGTGAAGTTTCCACTTTTTATATTATGTTACCTGTGATCCTCTGTATGTGTATATGTGTGTTTAGGCTATGCGTTTGTGTGTGTGACTACTAACTAAAAGAACCATCGGAGTTCCAGGGAACGTTATCTCACTATAGACCTGCTGGCTGCAAAGTTATGTAAATGTGTGCACACACACAGACACGGGTTGCATTTAAGAACAGAGTAACAGCCTGTAGGCTAACCTGCTGTGTTTTTACCTTTTCAACCAATGATGTCACACGCTGCTTCATGTGATGAACAATTTGACTAAGGAGTTGATGCTATCAGCGCATTTGTGCATTTTGTAGCATAACTTTATATGTACAAGATGCTGACAAGAGAACCAAAGTACTGATCCCCTAAAGGAAATGTGTCAAGAGGTCACACGAAGGCTTCAAGCACTTGCATTTTATTTTTTTCAAGGATAAGCTACTATGTACATGGAAATTGTGTGGAGATATATGGGTGAACCTCAAGGGTTCCTATACTTTTATCTTGTAAAACATTTGCATAAAAGAGTTCAATCGTTTAATGGATAATGCTTCAAAAGGAAATTCGTTCCCTGCAGCAGCACCCTCCGCCTCTCCTGCAGGATCATTCTGTGGTCACATATGTATTTTTAGAAGAATTACGGCTCTGACCCATGCAGTTATTATTAGTAATTGCTCACGATGCTGTAGATCTTCGAATTAAAGCTTCTTTTCGGCAGTCCTTTTGCCCCGCAGTTTCTCTCATACAAAGCTCCTCCCACAGTCCAAACAAATCGGCGTAGATGAACCGGAATGGCTGAATTACCTCGAGCTACTGCTGAGTTTTTAACACTATGATTCTTTCCGGCGTGGTCTCTTTTCATTTTTACTACTATAGTGTCAATCCACCTAAATTTACACTCAAGGCTGAGTACAAGAATTAGCACGTACTTGCCATTTTTTCCAAGATAATCAAGTGCAACATGAGGACCAAAATAATACTCTCATCCACTCTCATAGCCAATGGAAATTGGGCAAATATGTATAGCAGCTGAAATGATATTAGGTGATAGATCCATGTAGTGCCCAGGGTGTTTACTGCCTATCACCTAGTGCCTGCTGGGCCAGGCTCCAGAAATCACATGATCCTGGACATGAAATAGATATTACAGTTGGATAAAAAAGGGAAATCCCCCCCCCCCTCTCCTTTTCTCTGTATGTTCCTTAATGAGGTGCCACTACACAAAACACCTGCTGTGCTGCTGCTACTATGACTAATTAGAGCACAATTGTACTGGTTGATGGTTTGAAACAGTGTGGCAAAATGTGAAGCCCTTGGATGTAAAAAGGCTTTTCCGCCTCACAAGTCCCCCCATGGAACATAACCTAATGTATTTAATGCACAGGATGGATCTCCTTATCTTATTATCCACAGTATTATGTATTGATAAATCCCTTAACAAGGGCCAATTAGGTTATGAAGTATTCATAACCATAATCTTTTCTCTCTCCCTCTGTCTCGGTGATGTGAACCATTTGAGAAGCAAGTGAGGCAGTCAGGCAGCGGGCCAACCAGGCGTGCTGACAGCAGAAGCGCGGACAGCTGTTTTGCCGTAGCTTGATGCGAATGCATGCTATGCAGTTGTTCACAGCTCTCATGGGAAATCATCATCAAGGCTTTTATTTATGTTCACCAGTCGTTTGATCTGTGGATGTTGGATAAAAAAGAGAAAAAAAAAGAAGGGAGGGAGGGAGCAGAGACTGGTTTGTGGCCTACTGAAGGCTGACACTGTCCACCCATTCCTTATTCATCTCTCCTATTTCTTCATTTTTCCCATCTCTCCCTTTTTTCCCACATTCCTGGGATGTCTCCCATTTTCCTTTGCTCTAATTGCTGCCTTAGTAAACTGTGTCAGCAAGTGGAAATAGTTTTGATAAGCATTTGCATCTGTAATTTGATGGGTTTCAGTAGGGACACATAAAACCAGACGCCACCAGAGCTTACGTGGCCACATCACAGCCTTGGGGTTGGTCGAAACTATTTTTAGGCCCATCACGCTGGCCCGCTGGCAGCCACATCATTTTGGTAAGCCGCCGATTGAAATCGATCTGGCTTGGTTGAGCTGGTTCTCCGTGCCAGGGAAATCTTAGAGACTGAATTTGTCAAGCCTCCTGCTGGGGTTAGATTCCCCAACATGTCTGCATGTGTGCATAGAAGCTACTTGTATTATGTTCTCTGTAAGCATGTCGACTTCAGCAGTGTCCTCATGTAATCTTCCAGTTAACCCTCCTCTAGAGCAATATAAGCCGCTGTACTAAAAGTGAACGATTTGCATGTAGATATCAGATGAGAGTGGATACAAATATTTTGAATAACCCGGGTATTTACCGCGCAGTCAGAGAAAGCAACGGCTTGACTTAAAGCCATCGACTCACAGTGGTAGAGAGGACTACTCTAATAAATTGCTGTAATTTACATTAATACTGCACAATGCATGTAATATTTTTGTGAATATAGATGTAGATTATAATGTAATAGTGTTTGTGAATATAGATGCAGATTATAATGTAATAATGTTTGTAAATATAGAGGAATACTGTAAATGCCAATGCGGAAAGGAAATATGAGGAATTCCCTTTCATTTGAGGAAAATATTAACATCTGATCTACTGTCTAATCCAATGCTTAAGTTATAATCATTCATTTTTTTAGTGTTCTGATGGGTACTTGCTTGCATCCATCCATCCATCCATCCATCCATCCATCCATCTTCTGCCACTTACCAACCTAAGCTGACAAGCCCAGACATCCTCGCCCTAACATCCTCCTCCAGCTTTCCAGTCACCAAGTCATTCCCAATGCAGATAAGAGATGCAATCTCTCCAGTGAGTTCTGGGTCTGCTCCTGGTGGGACCTGCCACCTAACCTACAAGGCATCCAGGAGGATTCCTAGTGAGATGTCGAAACTCTTGTGGTTTCTACTGAGAGTTCTCGTTGAGACGAGGGCAGGAACACAGAAAATTGACAGCTTTGTTTTTACACTCACCTCTCTCTTCACCACAGTGCACCTGTACAATGTCGCCATTGGTGCTGACAGTAGTGCAACAATCTGTCCGTCAATCTTCCACTCCAATCGCCCCTCACTCATAAACAAGACTTCAAGATACTTAAACTCCTCCTCCCGACCCAGAGTGGGCATTCCACATTTTTCCCGTTAAAAACCTCAGACTAATTTTTATTCTCATTATTTCATTCATGTTCTACTGCGAACCGCCGCAGTGAGACGAAGTTGAAAGAACTTAGGACTTCACTGTGATTTAGCAGTGTTATTTATTAGTATGGGTAAAGTAGTAAATATAATACATGGAGAGCATGCCTTAATATCAAAATGCAAGCATTTCTCTAATATTCCTCTGAGAGACAGCTCTCCCTGTCTAGGCCAGGTTAAGGCTTCTAGTCATGCGTGGAGCATGCCAGTCAGGTCGCTATATGGATTAAAGTCTGGACTCTGTGTTATGTAACAATGTCAGGTCCCTAGTCTGCCTGGTAATCCGACAGCCACATTGCATAACTGTTATTAGCTCTTTCTACACATTCCCTTACACCTTCACTTCTGTGCTTTGGATACAGTATGCTCCTTTTTCCTATGCATTTTCATCCCAGAGCATCATTTACAATACATCAGATACTGTGTCAGATACTACTGATGTCTCAGAATTATGCAAAACTGTTCTTTGGCAGAGCATTGGCACACCAGCTGCAGAAGTAATGTATGTCTATTACTGCAGCAAACAAACTCTTTTCTGCAGATTTAATGACGTACAAAGACAACATTTGGAAATTGAAGGGGTTATGATAGAGTAAGTCAAAAGTTTGTCATTTAGGACAAACCAGTATTTGCATGCTATTTTTGAAAGCTGTTTTCACTTTTTTCGCCTACTTTATGTTTGCTGATTTATTCAAATTTCACTCTTTACTTTTACTCATAGATTGTTTTTTGTTTTTTTTTCATTTTTTACCACTGAAAACAACTTTAGGTTTGCCTAAATATCAATTTTTGCATTCAGATATGCACTTCACATCATTAAACCGGTAGAATGCAACCACATGCTTATTCTTTCAAATGCAGTGCCCAGGGATTCTTTACAAGCATCCGTATAAGATGAGCTGGGAGTACCTTAACTTGCTACATCAAGGGCAGACTCCAAAGGACACCTTGGGCCAGATTTACTAACATTTAGGACATGCAATTTACTGCCAGTTGTGCCAGTATTTAACCCCACCCTCCCCCTCGTGTCTTATTTTTTATGCTTGATATTTAAATGAACTGACTGCACATGTGTTTAAAAAACAACACAACTTTTGTAAATCACCTATAAAACTAACCACACGTGTATAAAAGCACTATTTAGGGGGTTGTGCTCACACATTATTTTGCCCGTTCAGTAAATCTGGTCGATTGTGTGCAGTTTGGAGAGTGACTTTGATACGACCGCAGTATTTGACGCGAGCCCGTTCTCACTCCCGAGGCGTAACATCCCGACGTTTTGTCACGTCCTGCGGCGTTCCTGAGGAACGCGAAAGGTGACCTTCCACGTTGTTATGGTACGCGGCGGTTTCCAGCCCTGTACTGCAGCCCTAAACTTATCTAAGCCTAACCATAACCTTATGCCTAACCTTAACCATAACCTTATGCCTAACCATAACCTTATTCCTAACCTTAACCATAACCGTATCCCTACGCCTAAACCTAACCTTATCCCTAAACCTAACCATAACCTTATGCCTAAACCTAACCATAACCGTATACCTAAGCCTAAACCTAACCTTATCACTAAACCTAACCATAACCTTATTCCTAACCTTAACCAGCAGTTTAATGAGGTGAAATAGTGTTTTCTAAAGCGATTTTAAGGGAAAAAGCGAAGATGTGTAGATTGAGTCCAAACGGTTCTCATGTGTCCGCAGTTTTCCGATGTCGTGACGTAGGAACGCCTTGGGTGCCCGAAAACGTAATATGTTGACGATTTGTCACCTAGCGTAAAATGTTACGATTTGGGAGTGAGAACGGGTTGTTGACGCCATGAAAATAAGAACGCCCAGGGTTTTCCTTTTAATTGATACAAAATTAACCGCATCTGTCAATGTTCAAGTCAGGATTTACCAAACAGACTCCACTGCCAGCCCAAGCTTATACTTGCATGCAGGTTTGGGTGCAAGTATAGGACAAAGCAAGGAGTGAAAATCCTTTACGGATTAGATAGCATCTCTTCCTTTACATGTCGGAATCACTCAGTATTTTAGCATTTACAGTAATTATACTTTTTGCCTGAAGGAAATCAAACATACCTGATCTGAGATTTCTTTTTCTACGTGGCATGTGTGCCCGCTCAATGCAACAATGACTTGTGAATGAGCTGCTGAACTTCAGCTTGCTCCGCAGTCGCCGTCACACAGTGCACAAAAGTAATGCAAAACAGTTCAAGGACTCTCTTCTACTCTCAGACTTCTTTTATTTTGACACCTTTCATCATAAAAGCAAGCTCACAGTCATATCTGGGCTTTTTATCTGTGTGCGCACATGGTCAGTGTGAATGTGCGCACGTTTGAGCATTCGAATAAACACTGCAGGAGGGGACAGAACAGGCCGCAGGGTTTGTGTAGGAGATTTCATAAAAACAAATCCCATTTGATCATTTTGGTAGGAACACATTTTTATTGCATTAGTTCAGGTTTTGCGTCTGGGTTGGCCTTTGAGTACATCATGTAAAAAGACTGGCACACTGCCCAACTCTGAGAAAAGGCAGTAAAACATTCTGCAGTAGGAAAGATTAGCACAATTTTAATGGCAAAATTCAAAACAGGTGTCTTGTTTTCACTGTTTTCCCTCTAATGGGCTCCTTAGGCGACCATATGGATACCATTATGGTTATCAAAGCAACATTCAAGTTTTACTTAACAGCCGACATGAATGGTTTACATTCCAAATGGAGTTTTCACCTCTTATCCTTATTAAGCAATTGTTATTTACCGGTCAGTAATCACATTCGTAGCCTGTTGCTTAAACTGTTTCAGAAATCCTTTCCACAAGCAGCTGGTAGTTAATTCTCTGAAACATGAGCTGACGCATATACAGCACCATCCTCTCGCTGTACACATATGAAAATTTTTAGATATGTACCCCCCGCCCTCACCTCCTTCCTTCCAGTGACTTGATCCATCTAACTGCCCATTGCTATCTTAAGAGGATACTGAAACCAAAGCCTTAAATCCCCTAACCCTATGATCGCAGGAGGAACAGGCAGAAAAGCTTGTCCGCAGAGCTCTGATTGTATCCTCCATGTCTAGTTATTCAGTCCAGTGAGAAGAATCGAGCTATCCTTTTATCTATCCTTGTATTACAATGTACCGGTCCCCCAAAAAAGGAAGTGAACAAAAAGACGAACAGACGAGCTTTTTATGGTTTGAGAAATAAACAAAGCAGTGTAGTTCCGTTTGGTGCTTTTGTACATGCAGTTTAGAATATCTTGACATAGCCTAAAAATTAATGTCTGACACTGACAGACTCAAGCCCAATGCAGAACCACAATGCAAAAGAAGAATGTAGTATTACTATGATCTGCCACAGCAAATGAATAGTGAGCATTGTGTACTTTGTAATAAGGCTTTCCAATCTCTGCATTTGGAACTATAATTAAATATTGTGTAACATGGTTATATTACAAGTCACGGAAGATACTTTTAAGTAATTGTGTATGCATCGCTGTATGAAATGCCCACATTTGCACAAAGTAATGATTGTGATCTAATAAAAAACAACACATTAACTGTCATTCAGAAACAGAAGCAACATCCGTTAGCATAAATACAAGGCGTTGAATGCCAGAGTCAAATTGAGCCAAACTGAGCCATCAGTTACACCGGTGCACAGAAGACCCTGTCACGACAATTGGTTCCTGCCTGCCCTTTGGCCCATGCTTTAAGGGATCTGATTGGCTGGCTGCTGTGACAGGCATTGTGCTGACTGTGTGTCTTTGAGTGCCCGAGCCCTGGCATATGCTGCCTGGTCAGCAGTCTCTGCCCACACACACACAGGCACAAGCACACACAGACAAGCACACATTTTACAAAAACACATATCAGTTAGAAGAAAATCTGCCAATAAGCAAGACCCACACACATAATTGAGCTACTCATCCATATACACAAGCTATACGCACCTATACATCTCAGGGTGTGTTTATCTTTGCTGTGGGCACATCATTACTTATTCACAAGCATGGCTAATGGCCACATGTCACAGCGGAGCTCTGTCACATTGTGGAGAAACTAAACACTCAGAAGCTCTAATCCATAGGTCCCGACGTTACGACGCAATGACAATAGCAGCCAAAGCAGCTGCAAACCCCCTCTCCGTGACACCTATGACACCAGCACAATAAAAAGCCGGCCCCTGACGCTTAAATCCTTCACACCTGAGTGCTTGCACTGAAATGAATGCTGAATGGAGAATTGAGACGTGAGTGTGCATTATGAGTTCTTCAAGCTCAAATTGGCTCTATTTAGGTTTACATGATGAAGATGATTAAATGGTGTAAAGTGGGATTATGACTGGCAGTTCATCACCTTCAATACGTCCTAAGGCACGGATAGCAATTTAGCCTCCAATGGTGTAAGACAGCATGTGTGCAAAACTAATGTACAAGGAAAAGTAGTGTTATTTAAGGGGAAAAAAAGATAACTGAATAGTCTTCAGGAATTCTTCATGTGTAACGCAACAATGATACTATCCTTAAATAGAAGAGGCCCGCTAAAGGTTTTAAAATACATTTAAAATAGAATGGTCAAATGTTTGACCTCTTATAGGCTACTGTTTGATGGGCTAAGATCACCTGATCCTGTATTTCCTAATTTTCCTGCAGTGCAACAACTTTGCAAAGTTCAATCAAACAACAGGAGATGTTCAGTGTTTTACTGACAGAATAGTGCTACTAAACAAATAAGCTGAAAAACAGGTGAGGTGTCCCTAGTTCCCTGAACAAACACACCTGAAATCTCACAAAGAACAGGAGGTCTTTGGTTAGACTCAATTTTGGGCCTGTGGCCTTCTGTAATGATACTGATTAGCATAATGACCTTCTGCATTAAAAAGTCACACTCCACTTTGTCTTATCCTTGCCAAACCACACGTAAACACACACACACACACACATAAATTGGGAGGTAATGAGAATTAATCGAGGATAGTCAGCGATGAAATGCCTCCTAATGATGGTCCGGCTAATTGCATGTCAACAGGCTTTGCACGCTCAGCAGTTTGAAATACAGGGCTGTAATTGGCTAGTTTTTTGCACTGTAATCACAACTTCCCCAACCGAAGCTGTGCGTGTCGCAGATAACACAGAGCGGTTATTAAATAATTATACGAAACATGTCCAGTTATTTCCTGCTTTTCGCTTCACTTGTTACTCTTGGCATGTGTAATATCATCACCATGCAAGGCTGATGATGATCGCAATGATGATGATGCTGCTGCTAGTAGGTGTTCAAATATTTGCTGTACCGGATGACTGGTGAGAACATTATTGCGTCTCTGTTTGACGATTAAAGAATAATTACTAAATGTACTGTATATTTGTTGAGTGATAATTATACATGCAAATGGATTAATTGGCAACTCATCTAACGGCTGTTTCAGGATACACCTTTTTGCTGACTCCAAAATGGCATTAGATGCATTACTGTAGACCCCTAGAAAAACCTTTATCTTCAGAAAGTATGAAAAAATACTACAGCGGATACTCTCGAAACTTCAGCGCCACTTACTAAAAGATAAAAGATTGGGCCTGTATGTATACTTTTGACCCTGCGTGGATGAGAGAGAATAAATAAACTAAATTAACTACAATAAATTAACTAAAAATAAATTTTAAAAAGTTATTAAAGAGGTCTGCTGTAGAATCACCCTGTAAAAATAAATGCATTACTTGCCATGGCTGTATGTAAACCTCTGACTGAAGCTGTATATTGTAGATTTTTACAATTGTATCATATATTTCTACTTAATTCCAAATGGCAAACTGATCTTATCCACTCAAGACAATATCACACTCAAGCAGTTTACTAGGTTAGCTAGCATTTCATCCATATTAGCAGGTTGTTAGCTGTTGTTAGTATAGAAAATATGAAAATGGACATAGAGTCTGAGTCTGAAAATTGAAGCCAACAGGGAAATGCTTTAAACTTGCATGTTTCTGAATAACCACCAGAGTGAGATACTTGTGGTTGCAAATAGCCAGTTAAACAATAAATGCCTGGACAGTTAGAAAAATGAGGCCAATGCAGAAGTGCCTTATATCTGACCAATAGCTGTACTTGCAAAATGATTTTTGGTCCTATGGATGTCAAGGCAGAAAGTCTGGAAAACAACTTTCTGTCTCAGCCTCTAAAAACACTTTCTTGTTGAGTTTTTGTATTATGTAGGGTCGTTGTTTTTCATGATTCATGATATTCTAAATTAAATGGGGATGATAATACACCCACACACACATTAGTCTCTAAAAGAGCCTGTGCCTTTCTTTCATAACGCCTTAGTTTGTAGTAAGTCTACTTTGGATAGTTACAATATTATGACTCATAATCAAAATCCCAAAATCCTTGTGGACAATATGAATGGGATTTTATTTCTCAAACCATGCTGCTGAACTCTATAGCAGATTCTAACTCTGTCATTCATTTCCGCAGCCACTTATTTTGGGTCAAACTGAATAAAATAAAAGTCAATTCAATTTCATTCAATTCAATATTATTTATCCAGCGCCAAATCACCACAACAGTCGCCTCAAGGTGCTTTATATTGTAAGGTAGACCTTACAATAATACATACAGAGAAAAACCCAACAATCATATGACCCCCTATGAACAAGCACTTTGGCAACAGTAGGAAGGAAAAACTCCCTTTTAAACCTCCGGCAGAACCAGGCTCAGGGAGGGGCGGCCATCTGCTGCGACCGGTTGAGGAGAGAAAAGGAAAACAGGATAAAAGACATGCTGTGGAAGAGAGACAGAGATTAATAACATTTATGATTCAATGCAGAGAGGTCTATTAACACATAATGAGTGAGAAAGGTGACTGAAGAAGAAATACTCAATGCATCATGGGAATCCCCCAGCAGCCTACACCTATTGCAGCATAACTAAGGGAGGATTCAGGGTCACCTGGTCCAGCCCTAACTATATGCTTTAGCAAAAAGGAAAGTTTTAAGCCTAATCTTAAAAGTAGAGATAGTGTCTGTCTCCTGAATCCAAACTGGAAGCTGGTTCCACAGAAGAGGGGCCTGAAAACTGAAGGCTCTCCCTCCCATTCTACTTTTAAATATTCTAAGAACAACAACAGCCTGCAGTGTGAGAGCGAAGTGCTCTAATAGGGTGATATGGTACTACAAGGTCATTAAGATAAGATGGGGCCTGATTATTTAAGACCTTGTATGTGAGGAGCAGGATTTTGAATTCAATTCTGGATTTAACAGGAAGCCAATGAAGGGAAGCCAAAACAGGAGAAATCTGCTCTCTCTTTCTAGTCCCTGTCAGGACTCTTGCTGCAGCATTTTGGATTAACTGAAGGCTTTTCAGGGAGTTTTTAGGACATCCTGATAATAATGAATTACAGTAGTCCAGCCTGGAAGTAATGAAGGCATGAACTAGTTTTTCAGCATCACTCTGAGACAGGATATTTCTAATTTTAGAGATGTTGCGCAAATGGAAGAAAGCAGTCCTACATACTTGTTTAATATGTGCATTGAAGGACCTGTCCTGGTCAAAAATTACTCCAAAGCTCCTCACAGTGTTATTGGAGGCCAAGGTAATGCCATCCAGAGTAAGAATCTGGTTAGATACCATATTACTAAGATTTTCAGGGCCGAGTACAATAACCTCAGTTTGATCTGAATTTAAAAGCACAAAATTAGCGGCCATCCAGGTCTTTATGTCTGTAAGACATTCCAGCAGTTTAACTAATTGGTGTGTGTTATCTGGCTTCATGGACAGATAAAGTTGTGTGTCATCTGCATAGCAGTGAAAATGTATGCTATGTTTTCTGATGATACTGCCTAAGGGAAGCATGTATAATGTAAACAGAATTGGTCCTTGCAATGAACCCTGTGGAACTCCATAATTAACCTTAGTGTGTGAAGGGGACTGCAGCACAGTACCTGTAATACCTACAGCATGTTCTAATCGCTCTAATAGGATATTATGGTCAACAGTATCGAACGCTGCACTGAGGTCTAGCAGGACAAGCACAGAGATGAGTCCACTGTCAGAGGCCATAAGAAGATCATTTGTAACCTTCACTAAAGCTGTTTCTGTGCAGTGATGAGCTCTGAAACCTGACGGAAACTCTTCAAATAAGCCATTCCTCTGCAGATGATCTGTTAGCTGTTTGACAACTACTCTTTCAAGGATTTTTGATATGAAAGGAAGGTTGGAGATTGGCCTGTAATTAGCTAAGACAGCTGGGTCTAGAGATTGCTTTTTAAGTAACAGTTTAACTACAGCCAGCTTGAAGGCCTGTGGTACATAGCCGATTATTAGAGATAGGTTGATCGTATTTAAGATTGAAGCATTAACTAATGGCAGGACTTCTTTGAGCAGTCTTGTAGGAATGGGGTCTAAAAGACACATTGATGGTTTGGAGGAAGTAATTACTGAAGTTAACTCAGAAAGATCAATTGGAGAAAAAGACTCTAAATGAGTATCAATAGTACTAAGAGTAGCTGTAGATAATGTCAGTGTCTTGTTTGTTTTTTCTAGGTATCAGAAAAGGGGAATTCTTAACTTCTTGACTTGTGACAAGTCACTGGCATGAAAACACTTCTTAAGGTTTCAAAACCAGATCTCAGGCATTATATTTATTTTTCGTACTGACTATAGTTAGCTAACATTGCCAGAAATAAAATTGAGTATGGGATTGCTTTTGATCCCAAAAGGACTGAATGCATTGCTGATGTTGACCCATCAATATCAAGAGTCCCCATTATTTTCAGCAAGTATTAAGAAAAGACAAAAATGTGGTCTAGCAGCAAAAGAAGCAAATAGTTGGTTTGATTGAAAGAAAAAAAAAAGTAGTAAGCGGGAATCTGGAAAATGTCCTAGTAAATGTCCTGCTAGCGCTCACAGGAACCATCTGCCACACCCCTGGCTGACTGTGCGTGACTTTTCAAAGCTGTGCACCTTCTGAGACAGAATATGGAAATAAATGCCTTTCTGCTTCTTGCTCCTCTGTCTTTTTCTCAGATGGAAGCGCAGATGGATTATGGGTAATTATGGCCAGGAATGCTTCCCAGCTGAGCGCATAGGAAGAGACTTTATGTTGGCATAGCAACCGCAAATGTGTTGATTATTTTCATCCTTAAAGGCAAAAGAGGAAACCCCTCTACAAAGAAAAGAAACACCTGTAAGACACCCCCCGCCCTCATCTCATTTTCTTTTGCTTGTACTTCTTCTCCTACTACATACTGCGTTTCACACAAACGGTTCTTCCTTTCAGCGAGCTTCCTCTTTCTTCACCTCTGAGCCCTTCTCCTAATCCTTCTTTCTGTGTGCTATCTTTTCTTTGTGGTCTTTGTATATGGGGTCTACTTTTATAAGAAGTAAAATGAGAAAATAAGTACCACATGAGTCCAGTGTTAAATGATTACATTAGTAATTACATCATTTAATTATATTAAATCATGACATTAGTCACATTCCAAATATTTTTCTCTATAATATTACTGTAGTATCAATCTAAATCAGTGATTGCTAATTAACTAATTGAGTTATTGCTATTGCTTTGATTCGCTATTACACAAGTCTGGCAAAACTAAGGCATGTGCTTGACTGGTCAGCAGACCAGACACTAAATTTAGACCATCATTCTTGCTTCTGAAATGTAGGTAAGGTTTCTGTCCTGCTTTAAAAAAAAAGCTCTAGGGTTCCTGGGAACTTTCCTGCAGCGGTAATGATGCATTTCTGATCAAGATATTTGTATTACAAAAACAACACCATGGCATTTGCATGTGTGTGTATGTGTGTGCATGTTTGTATAGATGTAAACCAAAGAGTCCTGCTTTTACATTTGCTCTTTTGGAAGTACCCTTCATTTCCTATTCGCGATCACCTGAGATGAACATGGAAATTCCCCCATGAACAGCATCGACTACAGACAGAACCAAACCAAGCACGTTTAACGGTCCATTCCATTATCTCCAAGATACTCCGCTCAAGAAAATTATACAAATTATTCCTTACTTTACGGACATAAAGTGTCATCCACTCACAAGGTTGACTGGATAGTAGATCATCTTTAATTTTGTTACATGCCAAAAATGTCTGTAAACAGATTCTGCACACAATAGAGAGCAAACTGTAGACATGAGGCAAGATTTTTAATCCCAAAAGCTTTTTGGTTTCAGTTTTTAGTACTCTTGTGTAATAAACTTGGTACTTTTTAGGGTAATGGCCAAATTATTTTGGAGCTACTAAGTTCCGATTCACACTAAATCAATTAGTGCTAAATTTCCATATAAGAATGCATATGGGTTAGATAACAACAAGAGAGTGAGACCATGTGACCAGTACACACTGTATTGTATTTTATAGTATGAAAAGCTAAATTCACCAAAGCACCTGCAGCTAACCATAGCATGTCAGTTGCCAACACACAAGAAGTTGAACCCGTGGATGATGATGATGATGATGATGATGATGACGACAAAACCTGTGTTGAGTCAGCGGCAGATTCAACGACATCTTCTTCCTTACAGAGTTTGGTAACTGTGTTGTTGACATTTTAACTTTTACTGCACGTTTTCTCAGCATGCTATTTACTGCAAACAAATGAGCTAATATGTACAAAACCTCAGTATGTAGCCATTACCAATAGGTTTACTAATAATAATATAGTACGCAAACACTGACAGTGACGTCCACATCGTCTGACAACAACAAACGCACCTGACGTGGAGTGAAAAATGTAAAATTTGTTTTGGTTTTTTTATGTTTTTTTAAGCTCAGTTCAAATAACGTAAATACCAAGAAATATTCTGTTACCAGAAAATGAAGGAAAACAAATATTCACAGATGGGGGAGGAGTGTTATGAGCTAAGGTGAGGGTGAATAAAATAAAAATAAATAAATAAATAAAGTGAGGAAAATGCATGTGCATGGCAGTTAGTTATATAAAAAACACTTATAAAGCACTAAAAGAATGAGGTAGGATAATAAATATTGATGAGGTTTTATTGTAAATTAAAAATCAATAATTGTATATAAAGACATATTATAAAAAACATTACTTTCGGATAAGTGTATTAAATAATTATAGATCAATGTATAAAGATGTTTATCTTAACATGACATGGGTCTGTGTATTAGAGAGGCATATTTATTTATAGCACATATGTATATTTTAGATTGTATATTTGAAACAGATATATAAGGTAGCTATCTACCTCAATTAATAATCATTATCCTTTTCAAACAGGAAATGGTCAACATTTTGTTTTTGTTTTTCCCACATGAAAATGATGGCTTTCAGTGACTGCATGTTTATGTGTTTTATGGTTTTTTTTAAAAAAAAAACACTTTTTACTTATATCCTTGAAATGAATAGTTTTTTTTAAAATGTTTGATTGAAAGTACAAAGGTTGGGTTCCGGTACCAGATATTCCAGATTGATATTGCTATCGATGAATGTTGCATATAGGCAAACAGTCAGGCAAATGAGAATGCAAAAGGGGCATTTGGAGAAATACAGTGGAAAGACTTTTCAAAGGCTAAGCGAGGACACCAGCTGGGTTCCCAGACTGCACGAAGAAATAACACCCCTAGCATGTCTACATTTTGCTATAACAAAGTCACACATGGAGATTCAATGTTCATATTTTTTTTAAATGTTTGCATCCATCCATCAGTTTTACAGGTAATTTAAAATCAGACAACTGGTGCCTTCTGATGATGCTGTACAGTTGTCTTTTGTGTGAGATAGTTACTAAGTTGCAGTCAATAAAAATAACTTTGTCAGGATGCAAAACCACATTGAAAGGAAATGGTTTTGCAAGTTAAATCCTTGGTTCTCTGGAACTAGGTCTTGAATGAATGGGTGTGAATAAATACTCGATAAAAAAAAAAAGATTTCCATGCATGAATAAATTGCTGATAATTTGAATATGGTTTTCCTGAACTATTTGTTAACTGTACCGAATAACACGAAATAGCTCCACGAGATCCGGACTGTTTTTGCTCTGCTTGCCATCTCTAATTTAAATGATGGGTAAAGCCTGCTGGGCCGGTGCGTCCTCCCCCGTTCTTCCTTCTTTTTAATTGGTTCGTCAGCGAGACCCCTGCCTTTGTTTGCCCACGACCCGAGAGCACACACACATGCCTGCACGCATTCACATTCACATGCAAACGCTAGCACAAACACACACAAACTCAAGTCAAACACACACAAACAAACAATCAATAGGGATGTGTGACCACGCTGACCGGGGTCAACTATTTTCTGAGGCTTTTATCTCCCTTAGTTGATAAGGAAACCGTGATTAAGGTTATCGTAACTTTCCACAACGGCTTGAACACCTTGACTTTCACGAGCTGTGTTTGTCCTTCGTGAATGGTGTGCAAACAGCACCCTAGCTCGCATCTTTCTGCCCAGATGCTGCCAAGAAGTGGAACACAGACAGCAAGTCTGGTCCCAAGCTTTGATGTATAAGAAACGACTATGTCTGCAGTTGAATGGTGTCACTTCAGAACAAGAGTCTGAGAATAGCACGTGTTGTATGGTCTATGTAAATAAATTTAACTTAAAAAGACAACATGTGCATTTTCTGACGTCTCCCAGTAGGTAATGTTATAGGTAAATTGTGTCTTTCAGGTTCTCTTCCCTTTCCAGCTCAACGACTTTCATTCAGCCTCTAATTAAAGACTCAGTCTGGGTGAGATGGAAGTTTAATTTATCAGTTCTGGCCTTACTGGACAAAGTGGTAGGGATACAGTGTGTTTTGAAAAGCACTTTATTACTCGTGCTACTCTCTTTCATCTCTTATCAGCACTCAGAATTAACCCCTGGCTAAATTAAGATAGGCTGTGACTTTCCTCTGTTTGACCACGCTGCTGCATGTGACCACCAGCATCCAGCTCGCCACTCTGATCTTTTTCCACTGGGAACCTTGCCACATGTGACTTGGGAAAGGTAAAACAACAGCAGAGAAGCAGCAGAGTAACTTAACTGCATTTCAAGGGAAATGTGTTTCTTTTCTCCAGAAAGGTAGCAGCCGCGTGACCCTTTTTTTTCTTTTCTCAGAAAGGTAGCAGTACAAAGGCAGAAAAATGACACGTTTGAAGGAGGACAGCAGTGTAAGTCAAGTGCAGGACATTTCGAATCTTGTGTGGGGATCTAATTTTAAACTTTTTTGTTTCCGGTCTCTGTTTGGCAAGATTTAAGCACCAAAAATACTAGGCTAGGTTTAGGAGTGGTTTCAATCCCAAGCTTTCCTCAGTCTTCCGAGCACTTCTCATATATGATTTGTTGACTGAAATAGTAGGAACGAAAGAAAACAGCTGCTAAGTAGTTGCCATCTATTTTTCTTAACCACTTTTCCACTTCACAGTTGGAGCTGAAGCCTATCCCCAGCTGTGGTTGCTACAAACATGCTGATTTAAGTGCATTAAATGCATCACCAACAATGTTGAAATACTCTTAAGAATATAGCTTCGATGTACGGGAGCTTCATTTTCAAGAGATAGCACTGAAGCAAAAAATTGAACAAGGTCACACTCCCACCCCTGTGTAGAATGTTTCATGGGCCTCATGGGTGTTTTTTGCCCTTTGTTTCAGACGTGAAATCATTAACAGACATTTCCTTTGATCCTGTCTAACCGAGTCGGTTTCAGGAAGCTGTCGACTTTCTTTACTCTCTCCATCTTTTGAGAAGCCGTTTTTCTCCGAGCCCGTGGAAAACTACAGCGGAAAACACTGTTGCCATCTTAAAAAAGCTCTGCCCACCTTGATCTGCTCAAAGTATTTGCTCACAGCCATAAATAAAACCTGCTAGAAATGCACATTGCTATGCTGGTTAGACGCATTAGTCTGGTAATATGGTACAGGGTTAGATAAACAGCATATATCTGGGCTCAGATTAACACGTCAGTGAGGGTTTTTTAATTAAAATCTAACAAGGTTTCATGCTGGAGAAAATAATCACAATCAGCTCTGATTATGTGACCTGACACAAGCAGCAGTTGGATTCTCCTGGCTTGAACCATTACAAATTCTCAGACTAACCTTTTAAAAGATTAGGTCACTAATTCAAAACCCAATAAGACAGCAAATATGATAGTTTTCTTATTTGTTGTATTTTTAGCCCCACTAACAGTATGCCTCTGTTGTTACTCTCTGCACAAGCCAAATGCTTTTTGCTATCATGGGATTCGCCCACACTGACCATTAAACGAATGCAGGTTTAAGGTGATTGTACAACAAACCACTTTCTCACCATCATATCCCAAACAAGTACTGTTTACTTTTACCACATGCTTTGAAATATCTGCTCTTTATGCTTTGTGTTTGGTATTTTGTGGGTTTTTTGAGTCCTTACAAAACTTGACCTCAATAATACGACAGCATACTACCTTATTAAAATGTCTTTGTGCTTGTTTTAAAGCAATTAATGTCTTACTGATCATGACTTACAGACATTTCAATAAAAACAAAGTTGAACCTTTAATGGTTAAACACCAAATCTACTGTGGTAGGACAATCCAAACGGCTCAGGTGCGCCGCTGGGTGTGGTGCTCGGTTTGGTAAAGACAAAGGCAAAGGCAAACTCCACCAAAGTTCAGGATTAATAAATCCCATGAAGTCATCAGAGGCATTCATGGTGAAATATTACACTGGGACCAGCATACATAGAAAGCGTGTGACTTTGCCTCAGGTACAAACACAGGTGGGCATCAAAGGGAAGAGCACTGCATTTTCTTTATGTGACAATGTGTACATGAGACTGTGTACGCATAACAGTGTACGCACAGTAAGTCCACACACTTGTGTTGCGTTGTCTTTGCACCTGTGTGTTACTGTCATTTTATGAGCTCCCGAGCACGGGTGTCCCCTCCACCCTTCCTCCAAAAACCAGCCCCTTTCCCCTGCTGTGTTTGCCTCCTGATCAAAGCCCCTGCCCTGCCGCTGCTTCTTTTGATGCTGTGGCACAATGGGGCCTGTTGAGGTTTTGAGTTCTTCATCCATTCAGTTCTATAAAGGCCAGGCCACCCCTCCCTTCACTGGGGGAATGGGGAGGGTGAGACCCTGGCAAGGGCCTGGAAGACTCCTGCCTTCAGTCCTGCTAAGCCTAGCTAGCCCTGACAAATTGCATAGTAAACATTATTAGCAGTAATGACATCTTCTATACAGTCTTAGCACTTGCTGTTAGGCTGAAATTTACCTTGAAGTGCATGAAGTCTGGAAAAGAGGTCTACCTATACTCGAAATATAACCCAACATTACAACAATGCAGAGAATTCTGCGTAGGTTCGTCTGCTGAAAGATGTCAAACTTATTGGCGGTACCAGCTGATGACTTCTGGGCTTCATTCGTATAGATGGTTGTAGCAATCATGATGGAGGTAGGAAGGTGGAGCTTGACGTTAAGGGATTTTTGCTTAGTACATACTGAAAAAAGTGTGCTAACTGTTAAAACTAACTGCTAGTTGTAGCACCATCAAAATACTTCATTATGTTCTTTTTTTAATATTGAATCCAACTTTAACAAACACAACACATTGCAAATAGCGTTCATGTTTGACGTAGTACTAGGTAAAATATTGCACAGCAATGTCCTTGTGCATGCATACTTAAGCCCCTTTTCCATTAGTACCTACTCGCCATACCAACTCACCATGGTTTGCCAGGTTTTTCAGGGTTTTCCATTAGGTTATAGTAGCTGGTACCAAATACTAAAATAGTACCTACTCGGCCGTGTTCCAAGCGATCTGAGGAGGTACAAAAAATCAGTCTGCATGCCACTGATTGGCTGGTCAGTAGCGCCAGAAGCTGAAACTTCTTCCAGTGACTGGAAATCTATGAGAACCCTGGGCTCCTGTAACCCTACACATGAGAGGATCTAAAGCTGGGCATACACTGTGCGATTTTTTCAGTCGCTCCTGCTCAAACTGTACGATTGACTCGCAGGGGTTAGACGTTCGTAGGTCACTATGCAGGGTCTCACACTATACCGCCTGATGCTCTGGTGCGACCTCAGTGCTCACACTGTGCGTCCATAACATGAAGCTTATAACACAAAATCTGTCTCTCGCTCTCGCTCTCTGTCTTTCACTCACACAGACACGCACACCACCACCATCAACTTTGCTAAATTGCTAATGAAAAACATTGATCAGGCAGCTGTGATTGAGCAGCAATGTCCATCCAACTTGCCAAAGTTCTACAAGTTGTGCCTCCATCGCTTGTGTCCAGATCACACACTGCACTGCCGCGCTGCTCCGTCTTTTCACTTTCATTTCTGTGTTTGCGTGTGCGCACTGTGAGAGGTTGCAGTGACACCCTCACGACGGCCGACAGGATTTCAAACAGGTTTGATTTTCTTACGACCAAACGATTGATGATCGGGAGCTGGTCATGAGGTGTTTTTCACTTCTCGTTACCCCACGTATACTGCACGATGCACGATGCACGATTAAGGCGAAACTCGGGCCGATCCCGAAAATGGTCGCACGACTGAAAAATCGGCTCAAAATGGGCCAAAAATCGCACAGTGTATGCCCAGCATAAGTGGCTTAAAATGAACCCTTATTTCATCAACAAGAACTATATATATTTTTTCTTTTGCTCTCAACAATCCGAATAAACTTGATCATTTATGAATGAAGCAAATTTGCATGGAGAAACCATTAGACTTGGTTGAATGGCAACTGAAAAGTCCAGTTAGATAGTTCCCCGTAAACCTAATTAGCTCTTGAAATATTATTTGTATGTTCTGCCATACCTTCATTCTTTACCACAATGCAGTTATTGCTCAATGAAATTACTGACTGAATATATCAAATATTTCATGCGTCGCAGGGATATGAAGAGTCATCTCTGCAATAAATGTAATTTCTGTATTTTTGATGTCTAATTATTTCTTGATTTAATGCCAGAGAGACGTGAGTATGATATAAACATCGGTTATTCAACAAGAACAGTAGGTTTTAATCTGACACTGCTGCACCCATATCGTTCTCTGCTGTCCTTGGTGCAAACACGTGTGACAGAAAGCCTTTTTCCGCCTCTCCTGTTCTCTCTGTCTGTCCTTCTTTCACACACACAATAAACACACTCCTATCATGTCTATCTCTGGAAGTCTTTCAGTGTGTCCCTTGTCAGTCCTTAGGAGCTGTCATGGCTGGGTTGACAGTGAGTTCATGTTGGAAGGTGTGAAAATCCCGAGAGGCTCTGCGTATCGCCGAGTGCAGCACTCCAGCACGTGACTGGATGACAGTTTCCTAATACATTTATTTATCAGAGTGTGTGTATACATGTGACCTCTGGCATACATGTGCATTATAAACATGTGTACAAGCGTTGCAGCCATTAGCAGATGGCCTTTACTGTCCTGGACTCCCTTTCTGCATGTGATGCCGATCACATGGGTTACAAGGAGTGCCAGTTACTAAGTATCACTAATCAGTTCCCTTTATAGAAACAAACCCAAAATGTAATGCTTAAAACAAAAAAGAGTTGCATGTGATTGTCTGTGTGTCTGTGAAGTTAGGTAAAGGTTATCATCTCACTGCAGGCTCCCCTGCCTACATTTCTAACTGATCTTAACAGAGCATGATAAATGTTGAATTCCTCACAATTTTACTGGTTATTATTTTGTCTGAAACGAATTAAACAGATTAATAAGAGATGACAATTTGCTAAGAAAAAAACCAAACTTGTCTGTAGGGAGCCTGTTAGAACCATACGAGCTGCACTTTGCTCTTTGTAGACTGGCAGTGCTCCAGGATTACCTTTTTGTGACAATGTTGCACAACAGATGATTGGCAAGGTTTCAGTTTTCCACTGAAAACTTGCACAATAGATGTGCAACTTTTCCTTGGAAAACGGAAAACATTTTCTTGTCAAACAGTTCCTTCAACATGAACTCTTCCCACACTTAATCCAAGGGAAGCGACTGTGATGTAAAAAAAAAAAGGAAATTGGAATAAAAACCTAGAAAACAGGGATTACGTCTCTTTGAAGTACAGAATATCAACGTTTGCCGCTAAAAACTGTAGATTCATACAAGAACGTGTTATAATTTAGTCACACTAGAGTAAAAATAGGACAACAACCCACTTGCGGCTAGGAAAAGTCAGTGGTTTCCCAGTGATTGCAATGAATTTCAAACTAAATCGGAGAGCGATTGCGAGTTGTTATGGTGACCAGTTGCTTGCCCAGAGGTTGAGTGTGCAAACCCTTAAGCTAAATCACTATTTGTGGAGGAATTTCTGAATTTCTGTTTTAAATCTTTGAGGTTCTGACTGGATTCTGAACCTAAGTTGTCAATATGGCTACAGATTTGTGTTTTTCACAGCACTAGCTAAAACAGATTGTCAACTTAGCCTCATTTAATCACAAATTTATAGCAGACTGACGGTCTAATTGCTATTTTCTTATCATCTTGATGCACCACAAACATTGCACACAGTCTCAATAATTCTGCTTGTGTTTCACACTCTAACCACTGTTTTTGCCTAGCATGACTGTAGCATTGGCAAATGATGACCTTTTATACATCTAGCAGACATAAAGAAACATTAGCAACTATTTGGTCCTATTTCTGTCCAGCTGATCTTTGTCTTTTAGCCCTGCTTTTGATCTCTACTAGGTCTTCAGTAAGCCACGTAACTCTTAAGAAGCTAACAGTTCCAGCTTTGCATCTGTGATGTTTCACAGTAACCAGAGTGAGTTTAAAAGAGGTTTTTGACCCAAAAAATAAATAAATAAATAAATAACCTGGATGTTGATAAGAATGGTTCTACTGGAATAGCGTATTGAAAAATGTCGGCTGCAAAATCTTAGCATAGCCGTTAAGAATGAAAGAGTGGGGGATGATTATCCTGTGGGCAGGATAACACTTTTTACATAGTTATTTCATCCATTGATAAAATGATTTTTTTTTTAAAGCAGTGTTAATTTCACCAAACCACTGCTACATAAGCCTTAATGTTTATTTTGTGGTCACAGAAGTGCTAATTAAAAAAGAAGCAGCAGCTCTGGCCTCCTGAAGTCTCTATCTGCAGAGATAGCATAATGAGTGACTGAGTACAAACTGTCTCTCAGCTGTGAATTAATATGAAACAATGCCAAATATGTAAAACTCTGCTATAGGGAAGACAGTGTACTGCTGTGGCATGCTTGCGCTACCTCGTGAGCCCTCAAACAAATGCTGAAGCACAAAATGTACCAGAAGAGACAGACACAAGGAGAGAGGTGTGAATGAGGTGAAAGGGGAGAGAACCAGAAAAAATACACATGATTTACAGTGCGGGAGAAGTGATGAGAAGGAAAATAGCAAGAGAGCTTTGAGGAAAGACTGTATTACACTCAGGACTTCCTCAAGGACAGGGCACATGTTTGCTGGTGAATGTACCTCGACCCTGTCACCTTTTTGGTCAGACAGCAAGTTTTATGCCATACTGTCTCATTTTATTATGCCAGTTCTTGTCTTTGCCTTCCCAAGAATCTTCCACTGTTGACAAATGTCAAAAACAAGCTCTGTTGAATGTCAATATGACACAATCCACTCTGATATGGCAACAAACATGGCAGGGAGTATGTGTAGGTTACATTAGCTGATGCAGACAAAAGAGTCACATGTGAGCTGCTGAGTGGACCCATAATAGTTATTGTTGACAACATTACGCACAGAAAAGAAGGAAAAATATTTCAGTGTAATGTTTTTGCTTTATAATCGCTTGGAAGGAGTTCTCCTCAGCTAATCAGCAGCACATCAGAGTAGTTATTACCGATCAATCCTAAGATCAAGTGACTGCCTTCAGTGTCGCGGTCAGACAGCTGAGAGGTTAAAGATCAAGCAGGATTGGACGCGTGCCAAAACAAACTGTGGACAAGCTGCAACCACGCACAGCGGGGAAGTGAAAGAGAAGCACTTCACCTCCACCAGCAGCTGTTCTTAATGCTAACAGCTTATTTAAGGCCTAAATGTGGAGGAAATCAAGTCAACTAAGTGAAGGCTTTTAACTTTTTCACTTCTTCCAGTTTGAAAGTTAACGTCAGAGAACAGTAGCATCTTTTTGTGGAAAAAACTAGACTAAAAAAACAGAGGCGTGGTTGCAGCTCTGTGAGGCGCTATTCCATTTGCATTTGTTTTTAATGCCAACAGTGGTATACTAATAAACGCACGATAACTTGACAGGGTTGTTAGCTGGTATAGGGTTTACATCAGGGGTGTCAAACGGCTTGGGGGCCAGAATCGGCCAGGCAAAAGACTCAAATTTGACCCACCTGAAAACTTTAGAAAATGTGAAGGAGTGCAAAGGTTTTTGATTATATTTTCATAGGATTTACAGCTTTTTCTATTGATAAAGACCCTCACCCCACATATTCATCAATAATACACCAAAGCACAAAGACATTTTATGTGAAATAATGAGATTCATATTCTAAATTGTAATTAAGGGACATTCTGAGCAGTGACTTACCAGAACCAAAGACTAAACAGCACTGCTTGTACTTGTTTCTATATCTCACTTTCTCTCATATGGTTTATGAAATTGGGACAATTGATGTTCTTCTTTGCCATCAGCAGTTACTGGCACAGAGCTACGAAAACTGCACAAAGTCAGCTTGCTGCAGAAACCATGCCTTCAGTCTTTAGGGGAGATCATAGGCAGTATGGAAGAACAGGAGTACCACTTACTGGTTAATCTCACTCTCCAACAGTTGCTTTCTCTAAAACAGTTTCCCTCACTAACTGTCAGGCTCACAGTCTGATTGGTAAGAGGTCAGAATCATAGGCTGTATTGTTTTTAAAGCTGTTATCTCTGTGCTGCACTACTTATCCATGCTTTCACATTTGACTGAGGATAGAATGGACTCTACAGTGATACATTATCCCACACAATGGTGGGACCAAAAGGTGGCAGTTTAGCATGCTATGGTCATTGGACATGACAACATAGACATGTTTGACATTACTATGGTAGGTTTGCTATGCTAATATTATGTTGGTAATTTTAGCAACTTGTGAATGTTTTAAACTGATAATGCTGCATGTTGGAGAAAGTGTGGCTCAGAGAGCCTTTGATTGGTTGGTTTCTGTCTAGCTGCATGTTCAGTGACCAATTTAAATCCAAATATTTAAGACAGTGCTATTAACGGATTCCACATAGTTTCTTTTTGCCTTGACTGGATCATTTGCACGGATATTTCATGGGAGAAACTCAACTTCACGCTCAGCTGCCTATGCACTCTGTGTACTGACATCAAAATTTGCTAAGAATGTTTAAGTCAGCCAGTTAAGAAATGTGGTCATAAAACATATAGTACCTATGTAACCTAAGAAATTTATCAACATTTCAGCTGAACTAGTGCTGAGTGAAATAAGCCACAGTGAATTCCCTGTGAATTGCACTCAGTTGCTAAATTTCATTCAAACACTGCAACTAATTTGACTATGTTATGTTTTTGTTGTGTTTTTCTTTTAAAATCTACACAGTAAAAACAGAAAAAAGTACAATAAACCGTTTCTAAACCATTTTTGAACTGTAACTTTTTGGAATTTACAGAATTGTTCCCATATTTAACCACATATTTTACCATTTATGGAAACCTCCATAAAAGCAAAGAACCACCCCCAAAAAGGAAAAAACAAAACAAAACAAAAAAAATGTAATGTAATGTATGGCACATTATTACCATGACATTTTCTTTTTTTATTCAGTATATTTTATAGTGTAAGATTTCCAATGCTTCATAAAAATGAACCTCATTGTGTAGACCAGTACAACAGAATTAAGCACATTTTTGCTACCCTTTTGTTTTAAAACTGTAGGTGGTCCAAGACCACCTTTACGGGTGCAGTGTCACTGTCTTCCACTCCATTAAACCAACAGAAATATTTCCCCAGGTCACATTTTTCCAAAGGTCAAATCTATGAAGACTCATGTTCTCCACCATCCATGTCTAAGCTTCAGCGGATAATCCTAGGTCATTATTAGCCCCATGAAAAATTATTACCCAATTGCCTTTATATATATCTCTTCAGCTTTTTCTGTAATGCGTAGCCTTTTCTAATAAAGTCCTTCACTCCCGATAGACCCTTGGCAGGCTTTAGCTGCTCCCAGGTGTAAATGTGAGATAACAGTGGGTGTTCAGGGTGCACTCCGTTAATCTTCCTTGGATAAATAAGGATGAAGTAAAGATACTAAAGCCATAGTAGAAGTTGGCTCAAGGAGTGTCCTCTTTCCCAGTGATATCCCTGTGTAGTATTGGACGAGACTAGGTAAACACACAGCAGCTACACTATGACTCATACAGTGTAACTATGGTTTCTTTACCAACATTGACACACCACTGTATACTTTGCAGAGCTAATGCAAATGATCAGTGATTCATAAACCGAATAGGTCAAACCACTGATATGTCTAAATGTCAATGGGATGTTTGGCTGCCATTTAAAAGGATAAAATCCCTTTTCTGGTTGAATTCAAAAGGAACAGTTGAAAGAAGATAAAAAATTCGCACATTTCAAGGCTTTGAAGCAATTTGAAATGCCAGGCCATCCTTAAAAGGAGCCTGCGCTCACAACAGTAGATTTTAGAGCCACGGCTCAACTCCTTCTGTTTCCATTATTCATGGCCCTCTCAGCCGCTTCAATCCAGCCCAAACAGCTCACCTTACATGCTACGCATTCATTCACAGTAGAGCTTACTCGAGCACATGTGTCAGGCACACAGAGGATGTCCTGCCCCTGGGTGAACACACTAACCTGAATTCTTTTTCAGTGCTATGTCACTGTTACCAAGCATATAAAGATGCAAATGTGACAGACACAAAAAAAATTGCAAAGATTTATGAGAAAACTGACAGGTGGGATGACTGTTCAGCTTTATAAGCTGTTTTATCAATCCCCAAGGTGTAGCCCATGACTTAACAAGTGAAGGCAACCTGGATTGTCGCCAGCCTTATGTCAAATAGTGCCAGATTTGCTTAATATGAAAATAGCATCATTATTTAAGAGTTCTCAGTCTTTTTTTCCCTTTTATAAACTGTAATACAGAGATTTGTGTGGTCTAAATGGTCAGTGGCTTTTGAAACTTTTCAGCACTTTAAACCCCAACCCGCCTCCAGGTAACTTTCACACACTGTTCTTGTCAGGTCTCTTTTATTTGTATGAAAACCCCCGCGCACACGTAGCTCATCAATGTTCCCGCTCCTTTTGTAGTAAATTCACATGTAAAGGTTCCCTCCTTTCTTGTGCCAAGAATGTTGATCTCTGGTAAAATACACAACCGCCCTTATATAAGCTGACACCTTGGAGCAATGGGTGAAACCTGCTTTGCGGTTTTGGGATGCTAGAGGTTTTTATGGTGAGAACGACAACTGGTGCGTTTTCCCTCGACTTCAAACACGCCTGTACCTGTAAGAGTTTGTGAGTATTATGTATGCATGCGTTACGCATGCATTTGACCTGGCTGAGTCAGTCTATATCTATTGTGCAACCCATGAAGCTGAAATAAATTCCTTGTCTGTTTAGGCTTGGTTTTGTGAGATTACACACTGCTGGGGCATCTGATGATCTCGCGCCTGCCAAAATGAATTGACTAGTCAAACTACAGGCTGTTTGAATGTCATGGCTATATTTATCCAGTGCGAGACACACAGTGTGTCTCTGTCTGTCCCCTTTGAGAATGAGGTTTGGAATGCCACCACATAAAACCAAAACTAGGCCAAGCACAGATGGACCGACTGCTTCACAGGCGTGTGGACATGTCCAAGGCTGTGATTGTGCTGCATAAAGGACCCCTGTATGCCGCAGCTTGAGTTCACAATGTAAACAGTGCTGTCGTTCCCTGGCACAAAAGGCGGGCATTGATTTGAGCTGAACTGAATCGAATCAGATCAAACCAAACAGGACTACAATTTTCAAGAGAAAAAACTGGAGTGACTGATGCTGATGTGAACATTTGGCGTAACATGTAGTAAATCGGATCAAATCAAATTTATATTGGATTGGTTGCAGTATTCATGGTCTTCCTTTTTCATAAATGTCTCTTGAATGAATGATTTTTGGGGCTGTCATATAGCATTTCAGTCAGAACCATTATAGTCAAAGGAAGATAAGCAGCACAGAAGAGAGCAGCGTCAGTGACAACAAATACCACAAATAATGAGATACATCATTGAACGAGAAGCTGGAGTGGAGGTGGGTTGCAAAGCCGCTTGCAGATCCACATTTAACCTCCTAGGACCTGGTGTCCACATATGTGGACATCACATTTTGGGTTATTTAGACCAAAATACTAAATCTTGCTCTACAAGGGCCTGATATATCACTTACGAGGACATTATACTGGCACTGTTCTATCGAAATTTTAAACGAATATCCTCATATGTGGCTCTGATTTGTCTTAGAAAAAAAATCAGGTAAAAAAAAAAAAAATCAGGTAATTCTTTGTTTTTACATTCATCTGGTCCCAATCAGCCCAAATATCAAAGAGAAATTAAAAATGCATGCCATGGAAGAGTTCGGGTCTTAGGAGGTTAAACAGGTTAGGTCTCCATTACACGTACCTAGAAAAGGTCCTGCTTTGGTTGCTAGCAGCTTTCTGTGGTCACGTGTACTTTGAACATGACTAGTCTGCAAATACTCACCAACCAGTCGTGAAACTTGGTAAAGTGCGATGCAAAACAGAGAATTTCTGCCTTCAAAGTAAAAGTTGTGCTGCAACCAAGACGTCTGAAAAGGTGCAACTTTTACTTTGAAAAAGAACGATTTCTGGTTTGCATCTGCCACACCTTTCACAGTTTCACTACCACTGAGAGAGAAGTTGGAGAGTTCTTGTTGCCAAATCCGTGTCTTCGATGTAAACTATAGGCAACGTAATCTGCTATCGATAACAGCTGTTCCAAGAAGATTTTTGGTACAGCGCTATATACCTTTTTAAGACCATTCTCACCCACCGACTAACGGCAACCTCCAGCAACCACTGGCCAGCTGTTTGGAGAACGCCCATTTTCGTTAAGGTTGCCAGAGACTCAACTAGTTTCTAGGCCAGATATACTGAGGTATTAAATACCACACCTGAAGACAGTCACCTGAGCCACCGGCTTACATGGGTTGGCACTGAGATCATCTGATTTTTCATCATTTTCATCGTTAGCTGCATGTTCTTACATTTCCTGTAATCCATTCCTTGTCGAGAATATTGAAATTTTGTGTCTCATCAATATCAGTCTCATTGTTTATGGTTTTGTGGCGGGGCGTGGTTTGCGATGCTGCTGCAGGTGCGATTGACCCACCTGTGCGGCATCTGCAATCACGCCTCGCTGGCTTAAAAGTTTGGGAGTTTTGGTGAATGTTGTGGATGTTGTTGGTATGTTGAGCTGGCAGCGGGAGAGCTGCAGCTCTGTGTTTTGTAACGGCAACCATGTTTGAAATAAAGTATGCTGCAAAGCATGTTCATGCCATCGGGTCTGCCGTGGTCATTCACAGGTTTAATCTCGGATAGCGTTGATAAGTCATTTGTCATTTGTCACTGTATTTGTCACTGCGATTAGCAACACCAGAAATCATTTGTCAAATTTGTTTCCACATAAGAACACACCAATGAGTTTTTTAATCATTTTTTGACAGTACAGGAAGAAGGTTGACCATTGATCACTCCTGCAGTTAATATTGATTGACTTTGCTTGGTTAGTATATCATTTTTGTAATCTCTTGAAATTCTTAAGATGAAATGGCTTTTCAGGGAGTGTTTGGAGTAATGTTCCTGCTTAACCAGATATTTAATTTAACAAGTTCTCCCATGACCCTGAGTTAGAAGCAGAAGAAAATGGGTAGATGGATGGATCAGAGGTCAAATGGATGGAAACAGACCAATGGGAATATAGTGGAAACAACTGCTAAAATTTCTCTTTCAAATCCTTAACACGAACTACTCCTTAACCACACACCCTCAGCATCTGACCTGTCAGATCCTGTTCGTGCTGAGTAGCTCCATCATCCTTTCATCCTTTTGACCCATTTATCTGCAGGACTCTGCCCAGGTAAATCTGCACTGATATCATTATTTTCCCATTAAAGGCACCCCTAGAGTATCCGGGCAGACAAATCTAGGCCAAGCAATCCTCCTACTTCACTGAATAGACGAGGGGAACTCGGGAGGGAGATAAAAAAAAAATCAGATTGAGAGAATTACGAAGCATTATAATGCTAAACAAGTTAAATGGGGGAGTTTAAGTGTAATGGTTGAATGGTTTTAGGTTATTTATTTGAATAAGATGAGTAAAATTGCTATTTAGAAGCCATTTCTCTGACGCTGGATCTATATTATACTGCAGAAAATGCATGTTGTGAAGCTCTAGATGGCTACTTAGTACCAATACAAAGCATTTATGGTGCAATTGAATTTATTAGCATAGATGGTAAAAAGGGGTAGCCATCTGTTGTGTTGCATTTCCTCTGCAATTACAAGCTTGTCTGTAATGCTATTTGGCCAGTGTTTTCTTTATGACAAGCAAACACAGTGGGTGGGCATTATTTTTAACGTATTATTTTTAATGTAAGATGGTAGTATTTTAGGCTCCTTCAGTGTGTTAAGTACGAGTGAATCTGTGGGTTTGTGTTTCCATGTCGCTGTCCCTGCATCTGTCTTTCATACAGCGACTTTCAGTCCTTGCCCTCGTGCTGCAGGGCACTTGCCTGATGCTGTGTGACATTTACATGTGGTTGGCTATTAGTGTTTAAACTAAATATTACCACAACCAAGATCAACAGTAGACACTGACCAGGCCCAGGCGCCGGCAGCTACCACTCCCCTTCCTTTCTCCCTGTCTCGCTTTTTTGCTCTGCCTTTTCTTTCTCTCCCTCTCTTGTGTGTATGTGTATGTGTAGGTGTGTGTGTGTGTGTTTGTGTGTGTATGTAATATACAAGGATGAAGCCAAGCAGCCAATTATGGCTAGAGCAAGGCGGAGCAGGAGTGTCAACATGTAGTAAAGCGCATACAGCCCACTGTCTGGAAGCACTGAGAGAAAGAGACAGTGAAAGATGAAAAAATTAGGAGCTGGGATATAAAAATAGACAGACAGAGATTGACAAATGGAAGAGGACCTATAAAAAAAAATACCAAAATAGACATTTGGGCTGTTGCAAAAGGCACATGATGAAGACAAAGTACAAAAAGAACCAACATTAAATAACACATGACTAAAGAGAAGGAGAAACATTTCTCTGCTTCCTTTGCCTTGAGGATTTCTTCGAAAGGATGTGGCGACACCGTCATTGTTCTTTGTACCCAACAGTCACACATATTCACAAAGGGGTCATTGAAAAATTCTTGGAAAGTAAAGTCACATTTTTGCCTCTTTGTTCCAGTAAGAATTTATTTTTGAGTTTATTTTATTCTGCGTATGGTATACATTAGCTGGATGCTTTCATATCATGTGATATGTGCGATATCCAGGATGGTTTCTGATGTATTACCATCCCAAGAGAATTGATTTACAATTAATATTGTGATTCTGATGAGCAGAATGATGAGCAGGGGGTAGGGATTAATAAGTATGTACATACTTCTTCCTACTCCATTTCAGACATAATAATTGTCATATAATGTCATTTAGACTATGTTTATTTTATGTTTATTTTTTTGTCTGAGCACATACGTGTGTGTGTATGTACATATATATTTGTATTTGTACATGTAAATGCAAGTATGTGTACATGTATATATTGGTGTGTTATATATGTCTGAAATAAAGATACAATAATAATAATGATAATAATAATTTCCGGTACTACTTCCAGTTATATATTTTTTAATTATATGTTAGTTTCCTAAAGGCAAAATCTGTACAATTTCCAGATATCATAATTTTGTTTTACTTTGTTAGATCAAATTTTGTTGTTTTTTTTATACAGTCAAACCATTTTCTACTCCATGCAGAAGTTGTTCCAAGTTATTTCACAGCACAATAGCTGTGTGTCATCTGCAAACAACATTACTTTACTCATATTATTTGGACGTATTGATTACAGTTTTCAAGATAACTGTTGACTGTTGCCACCTCTCTAAACTCTGAGAATAATTCAACCCAAGCCGACTGGAAAGATGACCTTTTATTGTTATGTTTTTTGTTCATTCATTTTGTTATGGTAGCATTTTATTGTTTGTTATTAAGATTACAAGCTGACTTGCATTAAGGAACACAAGCGTTCAGGAGGTTTCCAAAATATGTGATGCCTACAAACAGCTGGTGCTGAGGCAAACAGTATTGTTTTCTTTAATCATATCATGGCAGTGAATACACACTGAGTGTTACGTACCTGAACAGTCCAGTTCTCTGGCCACTAGCTGCTTGGTAAGTAACTGAATCTTCTTGCATAATAAGTTATAGTAAGTCCTTTGATCCCACGAGCATACAAAAGTGAAAGTGAAACGGTAACATGCACAGAAGGACCCAGCTATCCACACCACACAGCCTTGACTTAAAAATACCAACAAGAAGTCTACCATATCTCCAGGACAGTTGTCCTCCTCTTGACAGTGAGTACCAAACATATTTCTCCATGACAGATGGACACCCCGGCCTTCTATCAGTACTTTTTGCACCCATTCACAGTCTTTATGTTTATAGTGTGCACCCACTGAAATGGACGTGTACACAAAACTAATGTAACATTGTTTAAAATGAATTTCTCTCTTGGAAGAATTAAGTAACGTACTGCATTACTTTTAAGAAGTTTGGGTTAGTTCTGTGTAATATGTGTAATACATTACTTTATTTGAGTAGTAAACCCAACACTGATCACAACAAAGAATCTGATTGTACTCTATCTCCTCCTTAATGAGTGCTCCAATCGAAACAAAACTTTGCATGAACATTTTCACATATACAGCAATTTTAAATTTTTCTGTGTTTACATTTTTTTTTCTTATAAAAGTTTTATTATAATCCCAATTATATATTATATTCATTTCATCATCCCCCTACAAATGTATTGTCACATTCTCGGTGTGGTTCTGTTTCACATGTGACGTCACCCGTAACAGTCAGCAAAATTTTTTAACTGCAAAGGAATATTGTTCACCACTAAATATGAAATAAATAATTTGAAAACCCCCTACGTGCAGGTTTTAAAGATTCTTGACATATATATTAAGCTTTTAATAACCAACACCCAGACTGAATAGCTGTCCCGCTGCTGTTTCTGTGAACGTAAATAAGAGTCATACGTTCACTTTAACCTACAAAAGTCTGGTGGACCAAACCTTCAGCCTGACCCTACGAACATCAACATCAGATCTGTCTTGTATGTATTGGGGGAAACAGTGGAGTGGAGAGAAATCACCTGTGATCTTGTTAGGTTCAGTAGCTTGAGCCTGTGTGCGGATCAGAGTGTGTGCCCCAGATCCCAAGGGAGGAGCTGTGGCTCGGATTAGTTAACCCTGTCTCACCCAGGTTGCTGGGCGGCCTTATCCCCGCGGGATAAGCCTTTAATGAGGTCACCGCCTTCTTCTCTCTCTTTTCTCTCCCTCTCTCCAGGCGTTTTCATTTCAGCTTAGGCTTTTGCTTACTGGTCATATTTTTGTTCTTTATTTCATCTTTTTTTTCTCCTTTTTCTTCGTAGTTTCTTTGTTTCTTTTGCTATCCTATGTCTCACAGCTTCACCCCAAGCTGCCGTTTTCTTTTTTTTTTCCAGTCTATCCGTTCTTCCTCCTCCACCCCAACCCCCACCTCTCAGCATATGTTCTTCTGGGTCAGGATTAGGGACTTTCTTGTTCATCAGTTAAAGAGAGACAGAGTGATAGAGTGCCGTTTGGAGGAGAGGGAAAATTCATGCATACCCTCGCATATAGATGATTCTTCTCAAACCTGCGTGTCATAGGCCGGGGTTACATTTTTCATAACAACCTTGTCCTTTGGTATTCATGCTGTTGTACCTCTGATTTATTTATGTGCACTTCACGCCTCGTTTGTAGCTCGTGCAGTAGGGAAATATGTATTGGGAGCAATTTGTTTGAGTTGATGTAGGACAAAAAGCATTGCTCACACCTCCATAAAAGGCAGCAGAAAGGTCTCAGGAGAACTGTTGTTACTGTATCTGACCGGCAACCACTAGGAGTGGCGGAGGCCTGCTTGTGAGGGAGGGAGTCGGCTTGTCTGTTTAGAGGGATAGAAGTTGCCTGCTGCTACTTTTGGTAAGAAATTGAGCAGGATGAAGAATCTCTAAATACATTGTAGGTATTCCTGAAGGATACTCAGAGACCATAAAAAAACAAACTACCCCACTCCTCGTGGGGGTCCCTGGTTGGATTAGCCAAATTCTCAGAAGACAGCAAAAGTACCCCCACTGCCACATGTGAAGCAAGCTCAGAGACAAACTGGGGGGCAAAAGGAGGAAGCGAGGGAGACCTTGTGATCCAATTTTCAGCTTTTTCATCTCACCTGTGTTTTGTTTTGTGCGTGTTTTAATGGGTTCCCTGGAGATGATGTAGCGCAGGTTTTGTAATTGGATCTCTGAGCATGTTTGAGTGAGTATGTGTTAACGTGGGGACTTTTGCATCCACATCACTCCATTTTCTACGCTGATGAATGAAACTTTCAAAGACCTGAGTCGTCTTCTGGAGAAAGTTGATGCTGAATTTAAAAAAAAAAAAAAAGTTTAGATTTTCAAAGTGTTACCTCTTAAATTAGCCACAACAGACTTAATATACACCATTCAAGGGTCACCTCGGGGTTAACCTTACTTTGACCCAGGGTTGTTTTAAGTCCCAAAAGTTATGAGCACAGGGAATATAAGCAGATAAAATAGGATTGAAGCACTCTAAGCTCATCTATTGCAGGGACCCCCTCTGTTCAGGCTTAAAGGCCGATTATGGCATATGATATTGAATCCTCTTTGGGATGTAGCCATTGTGTGTGTGTGTCACTTTTTTGTGTGTCAAACTCCCTGAGTATATGTGTTTATATGCGCCTGCATTGGGACAATTCATTTGTCTGATGATATACCGAAAGCTGTTCGACCTTGTGTCGAGGGGTTTTTACGCCCCTCGGGGTGGGGTCAGGAGTTCAGTGCTGTGCTAAGTAATGACCTTCAATCAACATCAATCACTCACCCATGAGATGCATGGCTGCTTCCATCTAGCCCAGGTAGGGGAGAGCTGATTATACCCTCCTGATTATGCCATTCAGACTTTTTTGGTAACAGTGGCTCAGAGTAATAAGCAAACCTTTACTGAGGGAATTGTTAATGGCATCGGCATTTCAAGGTCAGTGGAACAACACATGACCATAAATGTGTAGCCAATTTCATACCTGCAGTTTGCTCTAATGGGTGTTCCTGCTCCTTCCACTGTTGCTCTGTTTATGAACTTTTCTCTGAACCATTACTGATTTCAATGTAAAACAGACTTGGAGCATAAACCATTGTTCGTCTCAGTGCAAATAGGCAGGGTGCCGCTGTTTAGGTGTAAACACATAGTACAGGTCAGCTGGAGGAAATGTTGTTATTTGATAAGTCTGACCCTTTCAGAATGCCTGATAAAAACTCATGACTGATTGTCACCGTGATGGCAAAACTGCATCTTTCTGCAGGTATCTCCGGCTCTGGAGCAGTACGTTCCGGATTTGTTATGTTTGTTGTTTGTAGTTTTGTCTATGCTCTTCCTTCTCTTTCATTTTTTCTCTCACCCCAATCAGTCAAAGCAGAAGCCCTGCTTCCTGAAAGCGCTCCTTCCAGAAGTTTCTTCCTCCTAAAAGATAGTTTTTTTTATCCTCACCACTGACACCGAGTGCTTGCTCATAGGAGATGTTTTGATTGAGAGGTTTTCCCTCTATTATAACTTTATGTAATGTTGTTACAGACAATATTTCTTACAATAATAGCTGCTTTAAGGTGATCAAAATAGGGTTTTTTTCTTTTTTCTGTCACAGTTAGGTTTATATGTTTTTCAAAATATGTGTTGAATTTGTGTTTGGTAGCTGTTCACTGGCACTGTTTACATGAGGTCCAATGAGATACTGATGAAGCATTAGGTTCAAAAACCAAGACACCTATCAGAGAAAAAGGAACATTTTAAACAGTGACTAAATCAACAGTCTGCTAGAAGAGAAGGAATAAACTGACCAGCACAGCACACACAAAAAGGCCCGGAGGACCACAGTAGATCAGCGGTCCCCAACCCCCGGGCCCTGGAGCGGTACCGTTCGGTGAGTCGTTTATTACTGGGCCGCGAGAGTTGAGGCTCAGGTGTGAAATTTATAGTTTTCAGGTTTTTTATCTGTTTTTATCGTTAACTTAGTTTACCTGGGTCTTTTCCCGTGTGTTATGAATAAATCCATTTTTTTTAGTACCGGTACTGGTTTTATTTTGTTGTACTTATCCGCAACACTTTAAAGGCCAGTCCGTGAAAATATTGTCAGATATAAACCAGTCCGTGGCACAAAAAAGGTTGGGGACCGCTGCAGTGGACAACTAAAGGGGATGATGAAAGATTTATTTATGGGGTTTAACCAAGTGAGTAACATTTGCAAAAAGATACAGTACTGTACAAAAGTTTTGAGTCATCCCTGCTTCCAAAGAGTAAGACTTTCTTTGGGGTTTTTTTTTTTTTGAAGTAACGTTTTCTAACAATTGTTTATTGCAAAAAAATATAATATATTCCAGTGTCTTCAGTTAAATATACAAAGATGCCAAAGGTACCACCGTTTGACAGCCATAAAATAGTTTTGTATCAACAAGATTATTTGCATTTGCATATTTTGGCATGGTGTGCGGTGTCTCCTTAAAAAATCTGAGGCAACTGGACACGTAGTGGACAAAAGATGTGGTAGACCTTAAAAAAACATCTACAGCATATGAAAAGTATCTGAAAGTCATGTTCTTAAGAAACAAGAAAAAATAAAGCAAAGACCCTACACAGGACCTGAGAGAAGCATCATTCTTAAGGTAGGGATACAGGAAGAAAAGGCTCAGGTATACTAATGTACACAAGACGTGGACTGAAAATTAGTTACAAGAGTGAGTGATGAATCCAATTTAAGCAAATTATCTAAATTGTTTGTCAATATATATGGAGAAGGTCAGGACAGAAATACAACAACAATCAGCCCTAACACTCATAACCACCCATTCCAACCTGTTGCACTCTCTTCTAGGGTTGCCATCTTTTTAACTATCAAATAAGGGACACTGTGGCGTGCCAAAAGCACAATGCACAACCAGCTGAGCATAGTGTAAACATGTACTGTTTGTGAAATTGCAGGTAAGAGTCAATATACGTGACATTTAAGGTAGAATAAGGGACAAACCAATTTTGCTTATATGGGATGTCCCAGCTAAAACGGCACAGTTGGAAACCCTACTCTCTTCTTCACTTCTCTTGTACACTGCCCCGCTGATTTGGATTTAACACTTTTCAGCACCTCTGACTTTGATATGTAAAACTGGTGGCATCCCCTTAGGCCATGTCCACACTAATACGTTTTTGTTTGAAAACACATCTCTTTCTCTCCATTTTGGTCTTCTGTCCACACTGAGACAGCGTTTTTGTTCAAGGAAAACGCAGCGTTTTGAAAATGTTCTCCAAAGCGGATACATTTGAAAACGCCGTTTTCGCCTTGCAGTGTGGACAGCGAAACCGGAGCCTTTTCGAAAACTATGACACATTTTAGTCACGTGATGCAGTCATGTGACCAATTAAACTAAGATAGCGGAGGGCATTATACAGGAGTTGTTTTGTTTGCGCTCAATTTTGACAACCCTATTAAAGATTAATATCAGTTTGTACATGCTCCAGATAGCTTTTCTTCAAATCCTTTAATTCTCACTCGCTTTTGCAACTTTGTATTTTTGTGTAACTCGCAGCAACAACTCCACCTCATTGTTAGTCCATTTAAAAAACTTGGTGCTTTTCCTCAACATTTTGCCGCAACATTTCAAAGAGCCGAAAAGTAAATAATCGGCAGACAGAAATGAGGCAGGTCAAATCGTCTTCCAGTACTGGAACGTAAGCGTTTTCGGACGTTTCAATGTGGACGCAAAACTCTGTGAAAACGACTGAAAACGCTAGTTTTAGTTACGCTTATTAAATGAAAAGACTGATACTGATGTTCTCATTTTATATTTTGCATTCACCAAAATCGTAAGCTGCTCCTAGATTGATTTTAACGCACCATGCCAAGTGTAATCTTCACTCCGAGTCCATGGTTCGTAAAACTGGGGGACAGGGTGTCCTGGCGGGATTGCAGAGCTTTCACATACCCAAAGTTTCAGGTTATACTGGCTGTGTTTCAAGACGTACATCAGCACAAGTGCCTGGCCGTAACTTGGCTTCTCAGCTTACGCAAGATCCCGCCTGTCATTATCACCTGACAAAACGCTGATGAAACGAGGCTAGAGAAGAGTTACCGAGATCGGCCCAGGCCCAGAAGGTCGACAATTTGATCTCAGCAGCAGACGTGTTCTTTAGCAATAAACCGTCTTGCAGAGGGCCTCTGAGTATGAACTGCTTTGTGAATATTTGTTAGTACAATGCCTAAAATGACAAATACAATCATAGCCTGTGTGTATATGCCCCCAAATGCCTGTATGGAATATTTAAAGCACTCAGGAAGCCAGATGTTAATTTTGGTCTTTGTGCTCTTTGAGGAAACTGGATATTTTCTCTTCCCTTCATGTGGTGGAGGTTTATCCTCTATGCTAACTGAGCAGTCCCCCTGCTCTCCCGTTTTAAAGCTAATCCACGGGTGGGGGGAAAGGGCTCATGCATGCAGTAGTTATGGTTAAAGAGCAGCCTCGGTTTCCATTTCAGATGAACACGCACACAGGCACACGTTTTTGCTCTGGAACAGCTGCACCTGTTGCTATATGTCGACCAGTGATTGTCAATTAGGCCTGTGTGGATATCTCTTTATACTGTGGCTGTCTGTGCGTGTGTGTGTGCGTGTGGGCTTCTAATACAGTCCCCCTTTTAATGTGTGCGTGTGTGCTAGTGACGTCTGCAGCGTTGTATCATATGTCAGCGAGGCCACAAGCGCTGACCAGCCCCTCATTTGCTAGGTGCCCATTTTACCTCGAAAAAAGAACATGGGGCCAGTCATCCATTATTCAACGTACCACCACCAACCAATGTTTAGCCAATAACAACCTCTGCAAGCCCTGTAATAAGAGAGTCCACTCTAACCCCATGTCAAGCCATGTCACAGACCTGAGCCGCTTCCAAGTGTCCCAAATAGATCAAAGTCGACTCTTTGAAAAAAAAAAAAAAAACGCACCATTCGCAGAAATGAAATCTTTTTTTACTCCCACACAGTGAGCTTTAATTAGCTGCAAATGATGGCCCAGTTTAGTTTTAAAAAAATCGCTATCAAGTGTCATTTCAAAGATTGCACTTTTGATTTTGAGCAGTCAGTGGAGTCCTATTTTTAGACATGGTTGGTATTTTGTGATGCTATATTTGTCACCAAAGCTGCGCAGTTTCAAATCAGATCAGATTAAGTTGTCAGCTGAATTCCTTCAGGTTATTGCCAGTTTTGACTGGCCATCGGTGACATAAAACTTGGCTGGATTAGCCGTGTGCTGGATATATTCTCCATTATATTTGGTATTTAGCTTCACAAATGCTCGTTTCCAGCTGAGTAAATACATGCTCAACATGATGGGTCGGATTGTCAGTTTTAGCCCAACAGTGCAGGTGCAGACTCCTCTTACTCCCTCTGCCAATGCAAACACGCGCCACCACAACCCACCATTCAAGCTTCCTTGGCTTTTGTTGGTCTTGTGTAATTAAAGTATCCTCCTCGTTAGCCCTAAGCTCCTTGTCTCTTTATCTCAGGGAAAAGTAGTGAAAGTTCCTCTTGTCCATAGCAGGACCAAATCCTCATCAACAGTGCACCTCACACTCTTTCTTTATCACAACCCACACTGTCTCTGTCTCTCACTCACCTCTTTATTTAATGCAATCCCACCCTCCCTTTTCCTTTCCCTCTCCCACTCTCTCTTTTATTTTTACACACAGGCCTCTCACTACGTGGAACAAAGGGAGGAAGTGCCCCTGACATTAGTCACTATGATTATTTATATCCTGGCTGAGTTGTGTTATATTTAGCACTTTGGTTATATCAGTCGCCGTTCAGCTAGATTTAGAGCTGAAGCCACAGGCTGTTAGAGTGGATGACTGTCAAAGATTTTGCTGTTTGAGAGAACACCTACAATCACTTGGCTCTTAGTGAACACATAAGTAGCTCGGGTAATTGTATGTTTTCTTTGTACCAGCCAGCTTGGCAGATTCTCTTAGCTCTCCTCATGGGACCTTTCTGCCTTTTTTTATTTTTACTCTCCTGTATTTTTCAATAGAGCCTTACTCCCTGTTGCATAATGGCTCTATTGCGCTCTGTGGCAACCACTGTACAACTGCCGACTGCTGCTGGGAATGTTTGGGAATCAACAGGCACTGGTTTATTTTACTGGTTTACTGTTTTTAAATCAGTATTTCAGAAATGTGTCTGTCAAAACTCACTGAAAAGAAGTTCATCTCTTCCCTTTTATATAGACATAGATTTTTTTATTTATTTTTTTTTTTTTTTACCATTTAGCCCGTATGAAGCCAAAAGTCAAAAATAGACCACCACATGGTCCAGAGGTGGTATTTAGGTGCAAATTGTAACTTTGCATGAGCGCAAAATGCTTATTATGGATGCACAGCATCTATTTGGAATGATTGCAGATTGCAAATCCAGTGACTGGTCACTGTCGCTGGTGGCTATGGGATGAGCCTCCATCATTCTCTCTCTACTGCTTTCTCTCTGTGCAGCCAACCCACAATCCTCCCACTCTTGCACTCACTAACTCCCCATCCCTGACTCACAACCAAATTCTGTTTTACCCAAACCAACCCACTGACCTTGGTTTTTTCAAATATTCTTGTGATCCGCCTGTTTTTAGCCAATAACCAACATTTTGGTTCAGGATGCCATGAGCTGCATCTGACCAAATAAGGTAATCAAGCAGAGTCATAAGAGTGAAATGTCAGTGGGTTGTGGAGATTAGGCAAATTGCCTACCACTGCCTTAAAATTAGGTTTTTTAGGAAAGTAAGTTAGAATAAATAAACAAATACCATTTTCAGTATAATGAGCAGAATTTACAGCTATGGCAAAGATGTCTGTGTATCTGGTTGCAGAGGTATCTACTGAAGTTAGCATGCTAATCTGCTGTACCTTGAGCGGAGGCTTGGTCCTTGCAGAAAGCCAAGATCACATAGCTTATCCAGCAGATCACCATAAAGGCTGGGTTTTAAAAATTTGTTGTGTAGTCAGAGTGGAAACAGTAAAATCAAGATTACTGACATAACTGACATGTTAAAAATGCTAACCCACTGCCTCTGACACCTCAGGCACTTAACACCTCCTCTATTCACCCTGTTCACGACTCCCCACCCCTAACCACAGCATCCAGCACACATCCAAACACGGCTCCAGCCTGTCTCTGGCCATGTCCACACTAATACGTTTTTGTTTGAAAACGCATCTTTTTTCTCCGTTTGGGCCTTCCATCCAAACTGAGATTGTGATTTTGGTCAAGGAAAACTGAGCTTTTTGAAACCGCTCTCCAAAGTGTATAAATTTGAAAACACATTTTTCACGTCGCAGTGTGGACTGCAAAAATGGAGCCTTTCGAAAACGATGATGCATTTTAGTCATGCAATGCAGTCATGTGACCAATTCAACTAAGACAACGGACGGCATTGTACAGCAGTTGTTTTGTTTGACAGCCCTATCAAAGATTAATATCAATTTGTACATGCTCCAGATAAAACTCAGTGCTTTTCCTCAACATTTTGCTGCCACATTTCAAAGAGCCAGAGAGTAAATAAACGGCAGACGGAATCGTTTTACGTTTCACACGTGCGCAGTACAGGAACATAAGCGTTTTCAGTGTGGATGAAAACGACTGAAAACAATAGTGTGGACGCGGAGCGTTTTTAGACGAAAACGCCGTTTTCAAATTTATCCGGATTAGTGTAGACGTAGCCTCTCTCAACCACCCAAGCTAGGAGGAAACTGAGGAGGATTAAAGCCAAGTAGGCAGCAGATCCAGATGGCATCAGCTCAAGGGTTGTCAGGTCCAGCGCAGATCAACTGTGTGGGGTGATGGGGCACATCTTCAACCTGAGACTAAGGCTGGGGAGAGTTTTGCAGCTCTGGAAAACCATTTGTGTGGTACAAGTGATCAGACTCCACATCCCAAGGACCTCAACAGCTACAAGTCAGTGGCTCTGACATCCCACCTGATGAAGACCCTGGAGCGGCTGGTCCTGGCTCAGCTTTGGTCCCTGGTGAGCTACCAGCCTGGCACTGGAGTGGATAATGCCGTCGTTCACCTCCTACATCATTCCCTCTCTCACCTGAAGACCGCTGGGAGCACTGTGAGAATCGTGTTTTTTGATTTCTCCAGTGCCTTTAACATCATTCTTTCCACAGTCCTGAAAAACAAGCTAGGGAACTCAGGAGTGGACCATCACCTCACAACATGGATGCTGGACTACCTCACCAACCAACCACAGTACGTGAGAACTCAGGGCTGTGTGTCGAACAGGGTCGTCTTCAGTACGGGGGCCCTACAGGGAACGGTTCTGGCTCCGTTCCTCTTCACCATCTACACTGCAGACTTCTCCCACAACCCCACACGGTGCTTCCTGCAGAAGTTCTCTGATGACTCTGCAACAGTCGGCCTCATCACTAATGGGGATGACAAGGAGTACAGAGAACTGACCCATGACTTTGTGGACTGGTGCCAGCAGAACTACCTCCAGATCAACACTGGAAAAACCAAGGAGCTGGTGGTAGACTTCCGCAGGCACAAACATCCTCCACTGCAACCAATAAACATCCAAGGTATGGACATTGAGGCTGTGGATAGCTACAGGTACCTTGGTGTTTATCTGAACAATAAACTGGACTGGACTCACAACTCAGATGCTCTCTACAGAAAAGGACAGAGCAGGCTGCACCTGCTGCGGTCAGGCTCAGGTCTTTTCGAGTGAGGGGCCCACGCTGGTCCAGCAGCATCTCTGCTGGGGACAGGAAGAGACTGAACAGGCTGATCCGGAGGGCCAGCTCTGTTCTAGGATGCCCTCTGGACCCAGTGGAGGTGGTGAGTGACAGGAGAATGGTGGCACCCACGATGTGGGACGGAGGTCTTTCCTTCCTACTGCTGTCAAACTCCACAACAAAGACTTTCTCAGCTGACCAAGCACACACATCCACATATGTGCAATAACACTAAGTGTAATTTTTTTTTCTGGCAACGTAGTATTTTATTCTATTGTAAATAGTATGTTATTCTTTTTATCTTATCCTATCAATTGTTTTTCTTAATTTTTGCTGCTGCAACTTTGCACTGTCCACTTTCTGCCATGTCACAACAAATTTCCCACATGTGGGACTAATAAAGGTTTATCTTATCTTATCTTATCTTATCTCTTTTACTGTAACATGCTACTAAATGATCTCTTTCTTGTTTGACCAACGTCTTTTGGCCTGTGGCCTTCAGCAGGGACATCTGGATTTATTGGGCACTGGTATAGCTCACTCGGCTGAGCAGGTAACCCATATCCCATAACGCTATTGGCAAGACCTGAGTTTGAATTTCTGCCAAGGTTGCTTCTTGTGTGTCTTCCCTTGCTCACAGCTTTCCTCTTTTTTCTCTGCTGTCCTGTCTCAATAAAGGCTAAAAATCCCCAGAATATCTAAACAAAGTCTTCCTTTATGTAACACATTGTATGGCAAAGATACCATGCAATGTGTTTACAACTTTGGGTTTGATGTTTCAGCCATGGACACTTGAAAGTGCCATCCCTGCAATCAGTAAACAACCTGCTTCATAAAAACAAAAAAACGTAATTAGTTTAATTTGTTTTTTTCATAATTCAGAAATTAAAAAACAAGATGGTCTTCTTCAATTAATCGCCAGTACTATTTAGAGTTTAGCATGCACCACAGGCTCTAAATCTAACTGCATGAATGAAGAGTCAACAAGGAAAACACTCTAGGGTCACATGACATGGCCCCACTGAGACATCTCACATTGCAACGTCTGTCTCGGTCTGATTCTGCAACCAAGGTAACAGGTACAAGATGAGATGCAGTGACTGAGGATAAGAACGACAGAGAGGAAAAACAGAGTGAGACAGATACAGACAAAACTAGACTATAAACCTGATGTAGAGACAAAAACCTTGACTTAAGGAAAGAAAAAAAACAGGTCCTGTCATTCATAAATGTGAAAAATGAAAAGTAGAACAACAGCTGGTCCAGATGACATACCTGTGGTATGGAGAGATGAGGAGCTAAGGAATGAAACCTGCATGAATGATAGTGAGACAGGCAAGGCAATGAAAATTAAGTTTAAATACCTTGGGTGACCCATCCAAAGCAATGAACAATGCAGAGAAATTAAAACGAGAGTGCAGGCATGGTGGAGTGGGCTTAGATGATTAGAAATCAGGGGTGATTTTTGACAGAAGCCATGAAGATATGATGGATGGTTTGGAGACTATGGCTCCAAAAAAGACAGGAGACAGAAGTGGAGGGCTGCATTAAAGACAAAGTAAGAGATTATTTGAACATGCGCAGAGGAGGGATAGTGGATATTTTGGATAAATGATGTTGAAGATGGAGCTGCCAGGCAGGAGAACTAGAGGAAGACCACAGAGGAGGTTTGGGGATGTAGTGAAGCAGGGCATGCAGAGAAGAGGATGACATGCACAGGGTAAGACGGAGGCAGATGATCCACTTTGACAATCACTAACAGAACTAGCCAGAAGAAGAAGAAGAGCACTATACCATCCAAATGCCTTAATTTTAACCCATTATCTTCACTGGGTGGGTCCACAGAGCTGATAGCCAGAACTTTTGCCTGAGAGGATATATAGTGTTAAGGACATCCTCTGTTTTTGATCTCATATAGCAGTAAAAAAAAAAACCCCTGTGGATTTAGAGCAGTGTAAAGCTTGTTTGTGGATCATAGGGATTACTATCACATTATTTTTTGAACTTTTGGCCATGTTTAATATGACATAGCGGCAATGTAACATTTTTGTATGACAGAAAATAAGGAAAAGCTGTTGAATATCAATTTCATTTGCAACAATAGTCATCTCTAAGCACTGTAGAGAAAAACCTGACAATCATAACAGTCTCTGCTGAGCAAACACCGGGCAACGGTCCTATTTTAAGGGGAAGAAACCTCTGGAAAAACCACATTCGAGGAGGAGGAGGAGGGCCTTCTGCCTTGACCATTGAGAAACCTGCAGAGACTCAAGGTAACTGAGTTCTAGTCCTGGACAAGAAATCGTCTCAGACATACCTACCTTAAAATGGTTGATGTTTCATAATGATCGCTCATAGTGTAAGAATATTTCCCCAAAGGTCAAACTCTTTGTGTGAAGTAATTTCATATTCATCACATTTTGATTGAAAACACACATAGGCACACACTTCCCACACTCACAGAAAAACCACTTTGCAACTGCAGGCTTTTGTCTTTCTTCTGGCAAAAGGAAACAATCCACAAGCTAATAAAGGAGTCTGTTCAAAAGATCCCAGCAGAAGTTTATCCAAACATTGCCCCAGCATTCCTTAAGTTCTCTTTCCAAGAATTTCCAGCGGTTTGGGGGCCAACATTGCATGCAGCTGCCTAGTGTTAGATATAGAGGAGGCTACATGTTGTCCACGGTTTGGGAGGTGAGGGTAGTGGGCTGGAACCGTCCCCACACTGGGCCCCTCTCCTCCTGCAGCTCCTCTCCTGTCTGTTATTGTTTTGACTGAGGTGGAGGGTAGGAGGGGGCGGAAGGGGTGAGGGGGTTCACGTTGAATCAGGCCTTGCCTATTATGTCTGGGCGTCTTGGAATCTAGGTCACGATTAGACCTCATCTTCTCCCCTCCTCTACACTTCTACAGTGGCCACTGCCAAAAACCCCTGCTCTTTAATCCTCACTGCCTTTTTCACTCCTTGCCGTCTCCATCGATGTGGCCACCCCCATCACCCCCACCCCCTGACAACCCAACCCAGCCCTACCCCCGTTCCTCCTCAATCCCTCTCTCCCTTCTCTTGCCGTGCCAAATGCCAGGCGTTTATCAGGGATAAGCAGCTGTCCCCTTTGCTCGGGGGAGTTGAAGGAAAAAGCAGACAGAGTGGAGGCAGAAGAAAAAACAAATGGAAGGATTATTGTAGTAAGGAGAGAAGGGGACAAAATGCAGACCGAGAAGGTGGCCACAATTTTGTAAAATTTTAGGTGGATGATCATACCGAATTTTACCAAAACATTGTATTTCTTGTTTTGTCCCTTTAATGTTATCACGTGGGTTTTGAGCTGATTTTTATTGTGGCGTCACATCATGACAGTGCGTCTCCTGAATGGCTGAGATGCAGATAGGAAGTTGAAGGCTAAAGGTAACGTAGATGCGTCATAGCTGGAGTACTGAGTGAAAACAAAAGCATAACTCAGATATGGTGTCGTGACCTTCATTTGACAGCTTTGTTGTCACTGAGCCTTTGGAACGTGGAGCAACCCAGGCAAATATAAACTTTGTACGTAAGTCTAATACGCGGTATCATGTGAAGTCAAATTAGTCGTTTCCTCATAGAGTAGGTTGACTCAACACATAATTGGGATTTTATCTTTACTGGACATGTTCTGATAACAGATTAAGTGGCAACTGACCTTTGATATTACATTGAAATTCACATTTCCGTTGAGATAACCTCACCAGTGCCTGCTAAAGGATTATTTTGGTGCATAAAAATTTTATTCCTATTTTCTTTGTCATCATTTACATCCACTTTTACAGGTAAAGTCAGTAAAGATGCTCCTGTGCTCAGAGACAGCAGCTCAGAGAAATGCCAACAGATCATCTCAATCAAGCCCACAAAATCCCAAAATTAAAACACAAATCGTTTATCAATTTTCTACCGTTTATCTTGGTTTCTGGTCATGAAGCCAAGTAGCCTAAGCAAAGAGTCCAGGGATGCTGAGTCATTTGCAAGCCAGCTGAAAGATGTAATCTCTCCAGCAAACCCTGGGTCTGCTAGGAGGCCTCTTCCTAGAAAGGTCATGCCCAAAACACTTCATCCAGGAGGCAGACTAGTCAGATGCTAGAACCAATTCTACTCCAACCCCCTATTTAATGGCCGAGCTCTTTACCCTATCTTGAGGGAGAGCCCAGCCACCCTTGGAAGGAAAACTTTAAGTCAAACTCATTTCTGCTTGTATCTGTCACTACCCAGAGCTCATGACTATGGGTCAAGGTTGTGAATGCAGTTTGACTGACAAACTGACAGCTTCGTTTTTATGCTCAGCTCTCCACCAAAGCAGATCAGTACCCCTAATTCATCTGTCAATCTTACGCTCCGCTCTTCCTTCATTCATGAGCAACAAACGTGAACTCTTCGACTTGGAGCGCTCCAGACTTATCCGTGAACTGCTCCAGTGCTACTTGCTTGCTACTACCTGATGAACCCAACAGAAGTACCACAAGCAAGTTTTGGAAGTCAGGGATTGGAGTGACAAGATGTTTGCTCCTGATCGCCACCTGGTCCACAAGACACCGTACCCCTATGGCCCCTACTATGTGGTAGACCCACAAGAGGGTGGACCCATGTAGCTTCTTCAGGCTAGGCATGGTCATTAGACACTCACCCTAAGAGTCTCTGTCCCTGACCTAACTTAAGGGTTGAATCCCAGTGACCTTTTCCTGAGGAGGGTAAACTGGACCCTTTGTCAAAGGTTGTCAAAGTCAACCCAGAGAACTCCTAAAAACAAAATAACTCAAAAAATACGAGTAAAAGTCTGCATCATGTTAATGCCTATTGAACAATAAGACTGCGTCTGTATTACTATCTAACTTGAGTCCAACATTGCATGTTTCAGTTATATATGCAAACAAAGTTTTTCTGTGACGAACTACAAAACGTTACATCTAATGGCTAAACCTCTATGCTCTTTGTGGTGTATTTCAACATCAGACATCAACACAGGCTTTGATACAGTGGACTGTATCAAGTTACCAATTATTAATATAATCATTTACAGGAAAATGGTTTTGTTCAAAAATTATAATTATTTGCCTATTTTATTTTATTTTGCTGGTCTGAATTGCAGTGGTATTAAACCATCTAAACCAGTTTATCATGATTTAGTGTTTTGGTAATTCTCCTAAAAATAATATCAAAAATCAGCGTCTGACTTATTTCCAAAATACCTTTGAGCCACTGCACTGCCTTATCCAAGTTCCTACCACCAGTACCTACCAAAGTGTCTCAGGCATGCAATATTTTTTTTACATTTTCAAAGCCAACAGTTTGACAAGCAGGGCCACTTCTGTGGTGACTGGTCATGCAGAGGTGTGAAAATAACTAGAGTGTGAACCGAGCTCCAATTTTCTTCTCACTTCTGTCAGTTGCAGTTTACACAGCCAAGTTCAGCACCACAAAAGGTTCCAACACAATGAATGAAAAGGTTTCAAAAAGTAAACTTGTCTCTTTATGTTGAATTTAAAAAAAAAACTGACTTTGAGATCATGCAGAATGATAGTCTGTATATAAAAGATCCACACAGCTACTGTGATGTCAACCACTGCTGAAATTTTTGGCTACCACAATTTTTAATAGGATCAAAGGGTAATTTTCCCCTAGACTTTTATACAATCAGACTTCTTATCGCAACCAGAGGAGGTGCCCCCTGTTGGCCATTACAAAGAATACCTGTTAAATAAAATGCTTTGCTACTAGCATGCACCAGTATTAACATGAGTTTTAACAGCAAACTTAATATCTGACTCCTCACAGATCTCAGTAATTAACAAAGTAAGTATAAAGTTACAAAATAATATCTATTTTGAGTAACTAATTGGGTTCCTGTTGAAGTCTGACATGTGGTTCAATTTGAAAAACAGCCTAGAATACACATCAATCATTTACACACAGCATCTTATCTTTATTGTGTAAAGTTCCTAATAGACCACTGCTGTCTGATAGGAATGTGGCTATACTGCATGTCAGATCAGAAATGTCAAACCTTATCTGCCACCTTCATCGTGGTGCATCCAGTATCAACACCAGACCACCTCCCTGTCTGTCATAGCTTCATTCTCTGCATGCCACTGTCTTTTCATGCATGTGTGTGTGTCTCCACCAGCCAGGTGATGGAGTAGATATACCTATATAAACCATTTGGAGCTGTTACAGTTCAGTGAAGGCAGAGCCCGCTATCATCTGTCTGCACCTTCAGGAGACACCCCGCCATTGGGCTGAGGTGAGACTGGATGTTAAGTTTGAGGAAAAGTAACACAAATGAAACACAATCAGTGTATATCAGTTGCTGCTTGGCTGCAAACACAGACTGCGTGCACACATGCAGACATGCGGCGATGCTACTGATCCGTGCAGAGGAGTGGATGGCGCGAAGAGAAGGAGTCGGTGCAACCGTTTATCCCTCCAGCTGTGAAATCCCAAGTGGACCCCTGGGAGAGAAGAGGAAATCACTCAGTCCACTGCATCTTCTTTCTCTTTGTTACGTTTTCCTAACATTTTTTTTAGACTCTCAGTTTTGTTCCCTCTATCTCACTCCGTGTCTATCATACAGCCTCGGTAGCTGAATTAGCTGAAGGGCATTGCTCAAGAAGTGGTCGTGGTTAGGCGGTTAGGGGGAAGCACAGAGTCATTGTTACAACCTAGCTATCACAACTTGTCACATTGAAGGGTGCATTGGTGCAATCACCAGGCTCACTTATTTATTCATGAGCAGCAGGATGGTAGAGAGTCATATAGGGTCGCTTATATATACATATATGTGAGTGTGTGTGTGTATGTGCACATAATAAAGTAATAGAGCAAATTTCATGCCGTGTGGTTATTTAACTGTAGGGGCAGGTTTCTTACATATATCATGTGTGTGTGTGGTTTTTTAGCCTTTATTGTGTCTGATTCGAGGCAGGGCCCATGCTCAATTATTTAAACCTTAATATTTTCACATAAAGGCAGACGAACACTTTCCAGCTATAGCCTTCTAGGATGTAATCCAGCTACAAGCCCTCATCTCCAAGCTACAATATTAACTTAACCACCACCACCAGCCACAACAGCAAAAATCATTTCCCTCTTCTGTCATAATCTAATCCCCGGTAGGATTATATGGAGGCATCCTGGATGTAATTTGATATGTGACCTTATCTGCAGGGGGCTTGGAGGTTTACCTGACAAAGGTCTGCAGTAAGCAAGTAGGGTAATCAGCTCTTCAGGACGGCTTGACGAAACAGAAAGGGTAGTCAGTATCGCTAAAATATCTCATCTCGATCTAGCAGTAAGTAAACTGACAGAGGAAATGACACAGGCTATAAAACACACTGCAGAATTGCTGAGGGTAGTAAAACCCAGACACACCCAAGGCAGATGTTTACTAATAGGCAAGACTTCAGCTGCTTTCACAAGCAAATTACCAAAGCACCTCCAAAGCTCAGTAACTTAAAGCTCTCAATTAGCTGATCGATACCAACTGACACTGCTGTTGAAAAAAATAAAAACAGAGGCGTTATGTGTTCGACTGGGGCCGGGAGTGACTTTACAGAGTGCCGCTTGCTGCCGACTATGCTGTAACAAGTCAATTGTCCAGTCAAGGTCTATCTACTTTAAATTGCAACCATTTCCCATAATTGGCTAAATTTTGTGAGAAGGTAATGAAATGGGACTGGAATATACTAATTTGATACCCAGAAGAAAAGGTTGAAAGTATTAGTAAAACAATAATACTAGAAACAGCACTAAGATCACAAGTTTAAAACTATAACTGCAACCCATTTTTTTACATTAACATTATTTTAATTTTGAGGTTAAAAGGCTCATTTGTCAAAGTAAATAACAGCCAGTTTGTCTTCCACCAGAATTACGCACACCCTGTCCCGTACGCCCCTTTTAATCATTCCAACCGCAGACTAATCATCTAAACGCCATTACTGTGAGTGGAAGGGAAAACCTAATAGGGACAATAGTTTGTTTTGTAAGTCAACAGATGCTGCCCAGTTGTTTTTTTCCCCATCCTATGTTCATTTCCATAATTTGTCCTTTGACTTATTAAGAAGATAATCCCCTTGTTATACAGTCACCACCGCAGAATTCACATTGTAACTGTGTGCACTGATGTGTGTCTGTGTGTGTGTGTGAAGAGGGTGTGGTCACAGTTGAACCCAAATGAACCCTGATACCCCCTTTCTTCTCTGTGGCCTCGCCCTTCTTCTCCTCTTCCTTCTCCTCCTCCTCCTCCTCCTCCTGACTTCCCTCTGCGTCGGCTGCTTGTGGATGCTAATGATTAATTGCTTATTTGCTTGGACGGGGCTTGATTGGCGTGTGTGTGGAGTAGACTTGACGAGCTGTCAAAGCTGTCAGACAGAGCTTGGTGCCGACCAACAGAGAGACAGCAAGAGAGCAAGACTTACGGTAAAGAGTACGCAAGACCAGAGCCATCTGAACTCATTAATGCCCCACACATTTCAAAAACACGCCAGCAAAAACGCATGCACAAATCTCCTACACACGGCAATTTTGCAGAGCTAACGTGTCCATGCAAATGTTCGTGCATGCATGCGGTTGTTTTTGTTGCGCGCACACACAGCACAATGCACACAAACACACACTGTCTGAATGACATTGTTCTGTCAATCATCTGAGTGTGCCGCAACTACAACAGCGCTCTCCACTTTAATCATTGTTAGAGGCAGAGGCGACGTTCATCCGAGATCACTACCTATCAAATTACATGCGGTCTGGGGAGTGAATGACCGATTGCATACATCAACACGAATGAAAGGACGATCTGGGTCCGGATCTGTTTCCCGTTGGAAACTGAATTTGGTTTCCAGTGCTCCGGCTAAAGCGTATACTCCTCTATACATTCAATTAAGTCCTCTTTATAATCTGCTTTATCCTTTGTAGAAATTCTGTTCCGAAATCCCCTGGTGCGCTAAGGGGAAAAGCATTTTCAAATTATTTGTCATTTTGTTTAAATGAAAACAACCCAAGTTGTCAGTGTTGCTTAAAATAAACCTCAAGTTGCTGTGTTTGAATGAATACATTTTGTGCTTGCTGCTAGCATTTAAGCAGAGTTTTGCCAGCAACAATATGAAATTCACCCAGAGATCCTCATTTGCTTGCCAGTTTGTTGATGTTCTTATCCAAAATGTATTTTAGTGAGCAGACAGACCATCAGTTTCTTCCTTGAATGATACTTAAAGGCTAAACAAGAGTAACAGAGGGATGCTTAGCCAAACAAAAACATTTTTGGCCTGTTTAATATTGGACCCATGAAGATCTGGGAATACTGACAGTTCTATAAATCTGTGTTTGACCCCGTTCACTGCTGTCAGAGGCTGTCACAAAGTGTTGGATGTAGCACACATTCACAGTACTTTTTCATTGTAACGTGTGACAAGACTTTTTTCAATTCAAGTAATAGACTATTAAAGGTACAGTTAGTTATTTTTTTAGTTGTTTTTAATAGAAAAATGTTGTTCACATAAATATACATTGATTAGTGTGTAATAACATCTTACAACAAAACAATGTGTCATAAACACAGAATTAATCCATTGAAAATATGTAGGACTGGGCACCAGTTCGTGGAAACCTCTGCCATTTTTAATGCTAGAGACCAGCCACATATGCAGTGGAGGTGGAGGAGACTTTGAGTGGCCTGAAGTCGAATTTTAATTGGTGTCTGCTCTTTCAGACTCATGATATAAAGTCTTATACGTATGTTTTCTTGTGTCACCAAAGATGCAAAAACGTAGAGAAGAGCAACAACGCCGCTAGCACCTGGATAAAATGTCATCAGTTCCTGAACTTAAGTCTAAAACATGGAAAAATTCATAAATGTACTGATTTATTTCTGATATTGTTACAGTTACTTATGGTCAGGTGACTAGACATGCGACAGCGCCGGCAGCTTACAGCCAGCTGGCTAAACAACAACAACAGCTGGGTATAAGCATATAAACATTATGCCAGGTAACTTTAAGCTAGAGTGTTGTAAAAATCACACTTCCTTTTGATAAACAGTTTGATTACATAAGAGTTTATTTGCTAAGCCTCCGAGTTCAACAATGTTACAGCTACTTCACGGATAGTTTCACTAACACAGCTTAAGAGCACCTAACAGTGACTAAAAACATCTAACAGAGGCTAACAGCTAGCTAAGTGGGAAAAGTTCGATTTTACAGCTATTTCCTGTTAGATAGCTAACTAGCTTGCTAGCCCAACACCGGCAATTTTCTTTTTAACTTTAGTTTAGCTTCATTTGGAAATAAGACTGTCTTTAAAATTTGTTCAATTCTAACATTTTCCTTTAAAAAAGGTAATTTAATGAATTATTAAAACATATTCTAGGCTTGGTTGTTGTTATGCTACTGAAGCATAGAGGATATGCTTCATTTTAAAAATCCAGCCCACTCTACCATCAGCTGGAAGCTTTGTAGACTTTGCCAGCAGCGCCCTACACCCTCCACCACATCCAAGATAAATGATACCAATTTTTTAAACAGCGCCTTTGCCTGCTCTCGCTAGTGCCGTATTCGCCCGAACAAACACATTCACCGAATGAACACATGAGCGCAAATGGCAAAAACATGCACACACAGAAAACACACCGAAGCTATACATACAAAGGTGAGGGCGACAGGTTTTGATCAATAGTCTCATGAGCCGTGCAGCTTTTCTCTGCTTTTGCGACCACACATTTGCTGCTCTGGGCTGAGTAATTGGTTCCCACCGCTATGATAGCTACCACTGCGAGACACAATATTGATAACATGCTCCATGTGTGTCTGCATGATTGTGTTACATAAATGGCTCTCCAAGGAATACATTACACCCTGCAGGTTGTTCAGCACAGTGCATCTCCTTCTTTCCATTTGTCTTTTTACCTGTCTCCTTCTGTGCGACTCCCTTACCTTCCACTCATTTTCTCTCTTTTTGCTCTCAGTGCTTCCACATCCAAATCACACTCAAATACAGATAGCCAAAGGGCCTCATAATGTGATACTACCTCCGCTCTATACATGCTCCAGCAATCACTTAGGCAGTTCTACTTAAAATGTTTGCATTCCATGCAACTTGATAGAGAGTTCATCCCCATGAGACGTGTAGATAGTCACGTATTGTTTTGTTATCCCCCTGTTGTTCTCTGTGTCATTCGAGCTTTCTTTTCTCCATACACATTTTTTAGACCTTGTTAAAAGATTTGAAAGGTAGGTCACGCGTCAACAGGCTGTAGAAATTCTGACGGTAAATGAACATCAAATCCTTCCAGCATATGCGATTAGTAGGTGTACTGGTAAACAGCTGGTTATTTAACAAGCTGAATGAACAAAGCTTGTGTACGTGTGAGTTTAGGGAAAGGAGTCAACTCCAACGCTTGAGGTCCAGTTTGTTAAGAAACATCCTTTCAGCAACCTCTTAAACCTCTGGCTATTTTTGTCTCCAGGTCAAAGTGAGATTAGCAAAACCTGAAAGGGTAGTTTTACTATTTACTAATGGTAAATCTAAGGTAGAGGGGTCAATACCAGCTTTTAACAAGTCAGTAGAGACCAGTGCTGTTGAAAACAGATCACATATACTCACCCATCACTTCATTAGGTACACCTTGCTATCAGCCATCAGAATATGGGTACACCGTGCTCATAAGCTCCAGCCAAATAAATCCACAAGAAATAAATCAAAGAATGCTATGCCCATTTTAATCTGAGTGGATTTAGCCACCTGGCAGACACTGTGCTACCATCAGGAAACTTCTCACATTGGGGGTGGGTTCCATTTTAATATCAAACAGTGATTGCTATGTTTGGTTTCTGTAAAGAGAAAGCTACAATTTAGCTGTGTGTGCTGCTAACTGTGAGTAAAAGCTATCGTTGGCACTATATAGAAACTGACTAAACATTCAATAAGTGAAGTCAGTTCATTTTGCATCGGGTTGAATTTAGGTTATTAATAACTGATTAATTGTAAGTTATGGGCAAGGTCCACACCTTTTGGTGCCAGAAGCTCTCTGTTTTGCAGACCAAGTGTTAGTGCTCAATCTCATCTGAGCAGGCTTGGCTCCATAAATAATGCATGTGGAACGCGAAAGAGGAACAAAATGGAAAATAGTTCTCAAAGCGCTGGCTAACATGTGCCAATATGATGAAGGCAATCACAGTTTTTATTAGGCTTTTTTTTTCTTTAATCTGCATACTTAGTATTACTATAAGAAAGGTTGGCACCCAGAAGAGGAATTATTGATCCAGATATCTGCCAACTACACTGGAATCAACACCTTATGATACCTCGTGGTGTCTCATTATCATCTTACTAAAATGACACCAACACAAAAGTTGCCCGTATGCTTGTAAAAGACCATTTAAATCTCAATCCCTGAGTTGGTCTGGCTCAAGTTATGCCCACCTGTGTCTGTTTTGAGTAGAGCAACAACAAATTTACAAAATTTACAGAACAAACCTGCAGTGGGTGGTGAGAGCAGGAACTCACTAACCCCCATCAGGGACATGTATGCTGGCAGACTCCAGCAGTGGTATAGTCAAAGACCCCTCTCACCCCTGAACACTCCCTTTTTACCCCCTCCCTTCTGGAAAACAGGTCACTCATGTCAAAGACAATAAAAGCTTCCACCCAGAGGCCGTCAAATGTGTCTTCCCCTCATTTAGGAGTTCTTCATTCTCCTAAATGAAGAACTCCATTCCCCACTTTTAACTGTTTTAGTCAATTAATGCCTCTTGTATAACATTTCATACATACAGTTTTTGTAGGGTTTTTGACACTTCTACATCATCAGTGTGACCCCCCCCCCCCAAAAAAAAAAAATCAATTTGTTTTAATACCAAATGTAGCAAATACAATAGAAATTAGGTCACAAATGGAAATTAAAATTAAGTTCGTTTTTTAAACAAATTTATCAGATGGTTCAATAAATGCTCCATTTTCAAAAAACTTTAATTTTCTGCCAACTGTTTCATGGTTCAGACTTTTACAGCACGTCTCTACATCATTTTACACTCAGCAGAAGAAAAGACATTCCAGATTTCCAGAATTTTTTATTGATTTATTTACTTGTTTAGTCATAAATGGTTGTCCCTTGTAAAACAAAATAAATCCCCCAAAACCCCATCAGATTTAGGTTTTCTTTTTTTGGTTTTCTTCCATGTGACACTCTGGCTGTCTGTTCGATTCTCCCCATTACCCCCATCTCTTCTGTGCGTGTCAGCTGACTCGTCTTGCGAGGTTTTCTGTCAGGAAGGTGCCAAATACCAGTCAGTTCCAGCACTTCTTTCTAAATATACACCTGTGTGAGAGCAGGTTTATCCCAGCAGCTGTACATGCACGATTGTACACACAGTAAGGATTCCATACGTGTGTGAGGCGTGTGCGTGAATCCTCGAGCACTCGAATATGCATGTGCACGGCCACTTCCACATGACCGACTCTTTTCACACATTTGTGCAAGGGTCTATTTTCTGCCACTTACCACCTCGCCCCTTTCTGTGGGTGTAATATTCACAAGAAAGAAGAACAGCTCTCTCTCGTCTCCTTTTTTCTTTTCTTTTTTTTCCTGGGGCCCAGATGTTTGGCCACAGTATGCCAGCTATGCAGAGTAGCTTGGCATTACTATGCTATACTGCTAAAGAAAAGGAAAGGAAAACAAGGGTTAGGTGAGCAGAAGAGCTGAAACAATAAGGCAGGTGAGAAGAGGAGAAGAGAAAGGGGAGGAAGAGGAAGGAGGGAGAGAGGGAGGGAGGATGAGTGGCGAGCAGAGACAGGAGGGCACTGGGTACGCCGTGTCCTTAAAAAGCCTCAGAGGAAGTGAAGACAGAGAGAGAGAGTCAGTGGATAAAAGGAGAGGATGAGCAGTGCGGCGTGGCTGAGAAAGAGGTTAGTAAACCAGTTGAAATTGGATAACAGTCTCCCTACATAGCCACAGTTTCACATATCGAGAGCTCAGTGAATGAAAATAGGAGATTAACCGAGATATGTCTGGGGACAGATGGCGATGATTTAATCTCGTGTGCGTGTGTGCAAATCCAGCGCATATGATGGTTTTAGTGTGACGTGAAAGAGGCGCACATGAATTGTGCCGTTTTTGCTCCAACATATGATCACGAGCTCATGAGCCAATTAGGAAATCCTTGATTAGGTTCAGTTTGTGTGCAGAGAACAGATGCGAAGCGAGCCAATCAAAAGGCGGGACTGACAGGAAATGATGCGGATTCAGAAAAAGTGAAATTCTGCAGTTTGGTGCCGCAGTGTCACCCTGCCTCTCTTTTGCCTCTTTGTTGATTTTTTTTTTTTTTTGGAACAATTTGTCCTCACAGGAAAATGTCACGCTACCCTGTCGGCTCTGACTCCATCCCAACTTGCCACCCACTGTCTCCCTCTCTCTCTCTCCCTTTCTCCTTCCTCCCACTTCATCATTGACATCGAGAGTTTTCTCCCTCCCCTGCTTTTCACAGCTTATCATGTCCCCTTTCCCTCTTCTCCCCCTCTCCTGTGCTCTCCTGCATCACCCTCCCCTCCCCTGCGAGGCTAAGAATCAGTAGCGCTGCGAGCGCCACGGAACACACTATTCGACATTTTACGCAGTGAATATATTAATGGATAAAGTACAAACTGCTTCACATGGTCACCCACATGCCACAGGAAGAGAGAAAATTACATAGACACACTCCAATCTGTTCACTTCCCTGCATTTTTTAAATTTAATGGCACCCTCTTCCCTTTCTTATTACTCTCTCTTACAATCGTTGCTCTCTTTCTTCACCCGGATCTCCATCTACCCCTAATGGTACTCAAAGGCAGATGGTGAACAGTCAGTGCTTCCCAATCTTTTTATCCCATGAATGTGTATGAGCATTTATTGTGAGTAATGTTTCCAATATTTTTTTTTACCTCCATTTTTGGACTCTGCCAGCCCCTTAACTACCCATTATATGACTGTTATCAATTATAATACCTCCAGTGGTACATCCACTGGAGGGATTATAAGTACAGGCCCTCTCACTAGAAGGCCAGGAGGTGCGTCATCTTCCATTGTTGATTGATAAACTCAAAGTACCCCAGATTGTCTTGGTAACCTCTGGTTGGGTGAATGAGTGCATAGCAGCCGCGATGGACTCATTGCAGACTACCACTAATGTAGTGTGTGTCACTGTGATGACTCCCTTTGGTTTGTGGGCTACTCAAATTTGCTGCTTTTCCAGATGTGACCACTTTTTGAGGTTAGAGGTCAGAAGCTGAAGATGGTGCATCCTTGCTTTGCTGTGATATTAACTGGAAATTAAATCTGGCAAACACTCGAGATGATGGGAGTGAGTTATATAAAATCATACCTTATGTATCGTCTTCTTCTTTCGACTGCTCCCTTTACGGATTGCCACTGTGGATCATCTGCCTCCATCTCATCCTATTCACCCTACTCTCTGCATGACCTGGGTGCCGCTTTTCCTCCTTCCTGCCTCCATCTTCAACAACCTTTGTCTAATATATCCTCTATCTGTCCTCTGCACATGTCCAAAACATCTCAGCCTTGCCTCTCTGACTTTGTCTGCCTGAACCTGTCCTTCTGACAGTGTACTCATTTCTAATCCTGTCCCTCCTGGTCACTCCCAATCAGAGATGGGCAGTAACGTGTTATTGTAATCCGATTACTTTTTTCAAGTAACGATAAACGTAAGGGATTACTATTGCAAAAGAAGTAATTAGATTACTGTTACTTTCCGGTAAGCACGCTGCATTACTAAACCATCGTGATTTTGTTTGTGAGAGTTTCTCATGACAATGACATACAAGCGTGCTACGTCCATGGCAGCAACAGACGTTTGTGGATCAATAGTGGATAATATGGAGTGCGGGAGAGAGTACGGCCATGCAGCGTTTAAAGCGTGGACATACTTACATTACTTTAAGTTTTAGTTCGTAAAAAGTGACAAAAACATTAGCATCTGCTGTACGCTCTGCGTGGGAAGAAAACTTCTTTCTACAGAGAAAAATTAAACTTCATATCTCAGCAAGCACCGAGCACGCTGCCACGGGAATGTGAAAATCACAGAGAAACTCCGGATCCTCCCACTGACATGACCACTGCAGCACCGGGAGAACCTCCACCCGCCCCACTCCTGCTAAACAGGTGTCAATAAGAGCGACAGGACTTAGTGCCACTGAATCTTTGATTTTATTTATTTTTGCTGTGTTTTATTTGAAAGAGTGAGTGTAAACACAAACATTATTTTTATTTTATATGCTGGAATATGCGGAAAAAAAGGTTTAAATGTTAAAGAATTTCTTCAAGTCAAAGACAGTTGCATATAATTACATTTTTGCTTGATGCAATGTGCATAAAATTAAAAGATTAAAACTAATAAAACAATTTTTAAAAAGAGGCTTTCCATTTGATTCAATTTTATATGATGGATTATGCATAAAAAATAGAATTGGGCTGAAAGGTCTATTGCTTTATTACGTATTCAGGTTGTGTATCATGTTTTTAAAAAGTAACTGAGTAACTAATTACTTTTGAAAATAAGTAATTAGTAACGTAACAGGATTACCTTTTTGGAGAAGTAATTGGTTACTACTTACTTTTTTCAAGTAAATTGACCAACACTGCTCCCAGCGAGAATCTTATCTGTAATTTCAGGAATGGGACACGCTTGCTCTAAAGACAAAAAAGCATTTTTGTACCAGGCTGTAAAAACATGTTTATTTCTGCTATTGGACATTTAAATATGACTTGCTCCAGCCTCAAATCGCCATACTGGAGCGCAAAACATCTAACTGAAAGTCACTCTGCAAAATCTTTGGTGGGTTCCTTTTGGGTTCAACATGACACACTAAAAGAACCACTTAAATATAAATCACAATAAGTAGATTTTTCTTTGTGTGCAGGCCCTGATCAACTGACCTGTGCTGCTGCTGCATTGAGGTTTTGTGCTGTTTATGGATGTAGCCAAATTAGTTCAACAAGATACAAGCAGATTAAATATTTGGCAGATTTTTTTTTTTTTTAAAAAAAACCCTTAAACAATACAAATTAAATATACAGGGTAGAATTTGGTATTTCTAATTAGTATCTTTCACTTGAATTTAATTTGATTGATACTGCCTTTGATCTAACCTTAGATTGCACATAAAGACCTCAGCCCGCTCTGCATCGAGTCCAACATGGCGTATTACTGTTATTTGTTTTGTAAGACGCTTCGCTGACATTTTCAGTAGGATATCGTGTAACACCACAAAAACAGTTTGTGTTTAGTGATACGTGTGAAGCTGTTTGAACAGTTGCTTTTGAAATGACCTGGCATTCATTATGCCAAACATTGCTCCATTTATGCCTCTTTGTGTAACTCTAGCTACATGCTGGAGTACCACAACAGCAGCTTTATTGACATCTACACCATGAACACGGAGGATGGACTGTGGGATGTGATTATTGTCTTATTAGTGAGCAAGTCTCTACATGGAGTCAGGTGTAAGCAACACCAGAGTGCAGCACAAGAAAAATTAATTCACTCAACAGTATCATGCATTAACCTGCCTATCAGATTTAATTGCTCATTACCTGAAGGTTCCAGAACGTCGCTCTGGATCCTTCCTGCCCACTTTATCGCCTGCTTAATGCTAATTATTTCTATTCCCTATCCGCTGCTTTTAACTATTTTATCATTTTTATCTGTTTAGATTTACTGAATCTGCTAGCTTGTTAACTACTTTACCTTACTTTGCACTCAAATCTGTAATCACTACACACATGTTATATTAAAATGTCCATTTTTTATAAACCCCCCCTCAGATATGATGCCTAGTTAGAAGTCAGTGAGGCATTGACAGAATCATAAAGGATACAAAAACAGAGACATATACTGACAGAGTCAGGCAGCTGTGTCAGACATCAAAGCCCAGCTTGGTGAGTCTCCACTGCACATAAATCATCCTGCTAACAACACATACAGTATAAGGTGACAGCTCTGAAAGTCGAAACCCTGCACACACTCCCTCTAACATCATGGATCCTGACCAAATTTAAGACAGGCAAACCCCAGATTCTTACAGTGTGACATCATAGTGAGATATTTCAGAGGGATATTTACAATGAGTTTTTTTTTGTTTCCCTCTCCTTCATTTCGCCTGCCACATTACCTCACAGCCTTCATTCTAAACTCATATGTGCCCTACTTTCATGAGATCAAGCTGCTTTTCAAGAGAAGCAGACAGATACATCATGGATAATGGCTCGGTTTGTTAAAACTGAAATTGAAGTGTTATTTTTTGAAACTGAATAATATTTCACTGGACTCCCTACCATTCCCTCCCCCATTTTTATTCCAAATGGAATCCCCACCCCCCAAACCCCTTTTTCTATGCTTCATCTCCTCCACTTGACCACCTGTGGCCTCGCTTCTCCTCCTGTCAGATCCCCTTCCCCATAAACACACACCCACACACACCCTCTCCTCTGTCACCTAAACCATTCCTGCCATTGCACTTGTGTCTTATGATGCTGTGCGTCACGAGGATTATTCAACACCACCCCCAAGCCAGAAACCAAACACACACACACACACACTCATCAGGCTAATAAATGCAGGTCATGCTGGACGAGGCACGTGAATATCAAAGCAAAGGACAGAGGCAAATGCAAAGCACTCTTGCACACGGGCTTTCCACACCCTTCATGGAATTACTACTGTGTCAAGCCAGTAAAGCATTTGTTTATAGTGATGTCGAGTTTCTGCTGCGAAGCCATTTATATACCTTTAGAGAATGAAAAATGTCCATGCAATAAATGCTTGCGAGGACAACGGTCATATTTCTGGATGGGTCAAATTGAAGACATGGTGACTGAGTGAGTGAACAGTTCTCAATAGGGGGCCTGATGACATATCACTGGCATATAATATTTAGTTCTATGCACCACTATAACAAAGTCTGCTTCAGATGCATTCCCATTTCTGGAAATACACATTCTTTTAGATGGGGGTGTTTTCTGAGGAAACACGTGAGACACCCACTCCTTAACCACCTACTCTTACATCAGTGTAACCGGCTATCACATGGACTTTGCGCAAGGGAGTTGTCGGGTTAAAGACCATTAAATGTTTCTAGACTTTATTTGCAGTCTAGAAAAGTTCAGTTCTACAGTGTTTGCCAGCCAAATTCAGCAAACCTCAGTAACCGCATGATTCTTCAAACTCAAAGGTTAAATTGTTTTTTGAATCTTAATTGCCATCTAATAATTAGGTGGGCAAATGTAACAATTTTTTTGCTGGCCTTCACAAATAGTGCAAATATTTTACAGTTCACATTGTTTGTTTGTGCCATGAAATGGCACTTGAGGTTAAAAGGAGGATCAGTGGTGGTTCAGTAAAAACAAGGTTAGTATAGTTCTGAAAAGAGCTGTGCGATATGACCAAAATCTCATATCCCGATATAAGACATTTATCGTCCCGACAATGATATATATCACAAAAATTTTATATTTTCTGTAAATTCTGTGAATCTCGGGCAACTCGATTTGTGTGAAGTTTAGCTGGTCGTGTACCTGGAATCAAGTGTTTTGACCGATGCATTAAATTATACATTTTTAGACATTTTCTTTGTGAGTACTTATTACATGGCGTGCTGCGGGGAAAAGCCTGTTCTAATGTTTGATTTTAAGGTTTATTTTTTTGCACCTGATGGCTCTTTTTTGCTTCTCATCCATAAACACTCTGCATACTCTTTCACGTGATTCAGTTTATTTTGAAAAATCTCAACAGGATCTTCAGCTTTATTGTTAAAGGTTTATGTGGAAAATAAACAAGCGGACGGTGGAGCCACGTCCGCTTGTTTAGCAACATTCATTGTTGCTAATAACAACGCATAAAAACAGTCGCTTGTCCGTCCGTAGTGTGGTTATTTTAAAAAAAGGGGAAGAGAGAACTTTAAGAAATTAATACTACAGTGACCATCAAAACGCTGAAAAACGGTAAACATTTTATTTTGCGATACCACGAAACAAATGATAGTGTAATATGAAACGATAGATGTTTTCATATCAACATCCAATATATTCGTTATATCGAACAGCCCTAGTTCTGATTGTGTCTTTATTTCTGAAAGATATAAAAAGAGTGTTCAAGAAGATTCAAAAATAGTGGATAGTTAAGAAAATTAGGCCTCAGTCACACAAGCTTGGAGACCAGTTGGTGGCCCTCTTGCAGCCAAAAGTGTGGTTACTGGAGGTAACTAGGTGAAATCAGTAACAAGAGGGTGCTGTGTCAAAAACCTCCTTGTGATTGCTTTAGTTCCTTGCAGGTTGCTGATGTCGCCTGTAGTTTGCTTTTTTTTTTTTGCAAAATCTCACTACTCATTGAGAGGTGGTGAAACTTGAGAATGGACACCTTCAAAGTAAAACTTGCCTCTGCAATAAATGCATTTCAAAACGGTCAAAACTTTTACTTGGAAGGCAAATGCTATCTGTTTCCAGTTTTTCCTCATTCCTCTTTGTCCTCATTTGCACTCATTCAATAGTTGGTGAGGGTTTCCAGACAAGTCAGCATCTTTGATGCAAGCTGGGGGTGACAGTGGCAACCTTCTAGCATCCAAAGTTTTTGGTGAAGTGCCATATACATCTTTGCAACCAGTGTCACCTAGCAACTACCAACAACTTCCAGCAACCAATTCACAACCGGTCACAGAACACACACCAATCAAGTGGAATAGCTTTTTATTCCAGTTTGTATAGTGCACAGCAGTTTTACATGCTAAATAAAACCTTGGGAAGTGGTTTGCAGGCCTCATGATGTTATACAAAACCTAATGCTGTGAGTGCTCCCTCTAGCACTGCCTTTCGATAAGAGAAATGTAGTCTGTAAACACAGGATACTGGATGCAAGGACTTCTGTTTTAAAACACCATGAATGAATGCCATTCATTTACATCTGTGCCATGCAGCCATTTGAGCTTAATTGTCCTTGAAGCACAAATAAACAAACACACACACTTACTTCCAGGTCACATGCTTTTCCTGACAACAACAAAAAAAACCAAGCATTCTTTGATAATCATCTGGTTAAATGCTAACTATGACAGGAATGTGAGCGCGCATGGGCATGCATTAGCACAACTGTGTCATATGAGTGAGCTTACCACACACGAGCTCACAAACACATACCCAGAGACACACATGCACGCTCCCGTGTGCACGTGAACATGGCTAACACAGAGAATGGGATTAGCCATTGTTAAGCAAAGCAACTCAACCCAGATAAGACGATACACGCCTAAGCACCTTAAGAATGTAAATATCCTACCTATTTGAAGTCGACACAGGTGAGTAACAAAGCCACATCCTATAATGCACTGCATGAAATTCCTTTATTTGAAGATGGGAAGAGTGGAGTAGAGTTGTAATCACATTCAGTTTAATGTACGTAAAGTAGACCTGTTGCAGTGTTTATGTTATGCTTGGTGAATCCTGGCTCTAGCTCCATTCTTGCTGATTTTGAGAGTAATGTTAATCTTCTGCAATTTTAAGGTGGAAATTGCACAGTTTGTTTAAGGTGGAAATGCACAGTTTCCTTGTTTTCTGTTGATTTTTTTTTTTAAAAAGGGGTTCTACTTTTGGTTCTACTTTTCCTTATCTCTGTATAACTAATGTTATGCTAAATAAACTGCTTCTGTTGCTTACCTTGCAATCAAACAGAGGTGGACCCTGTGCCAGTGCTCAAAATAAGGATAGGTCTTTTGCTCCCTGAGGACTAAAGGCCTCCCGTACTGCCAGCCTGTCCAAGCTATAACCTGCCTTGTAGCCTATCGCCCCTCGGACTGGCTCAAGCCCGCCCAGCAACTCTAAGATGCATATGTGTTTATGAAAATGGAAGAGACTAAACACTCCAACAAAAACCAGGCAAAGCTTTCTTTGGGAGGAAGTCAATGTCATCAACCAAAGTCACTTCAGAAAAATAATGGAGTCATTTATCTCTGATGCCATTAGGATGAGGCTCAAGCTCAAAGGACACAATCTCTAAATCTCTCAGATGCCAGTTGGGCAGAATTTGACGCCCTGGGACGGGCTCTCCCCCCACATGCAATCACCCGCTATCACGTGACCAGGAGGAATCTTTATCTCAACCTTTAGGTATCCCTGGAAGCGAAAACGATCTGGAAACCCAGCTCACCATGATCATGAACAGCTGCTACTTTGGCCTCCCAGTCACAAGCTTCTGTAACTTTAAGGCCACTGTGTGTAAGCCAAGAAGCGATTAGTGGTGTGTGTCTGATAGTATTTGGAGGTGTACATGTTGTACCATCTTAAGAGACACTGTTGAGAGGTTACTTCAGGTTTGGCGCTACCATAACAGCACAGCAGCTTAATCCATATCAGTGAGAACAGTGACCCCGGTGACAGGTAACAGTTATCCCAGTTATCCCTAACACTGTGTGTGTGTGTGTGTGTGTGTGTGTGTGTGTCTGGACAACAGACAGGAAAAGGGGAAAATAAAATGTGTGTGTGAAGCATGTGACCATAACACCAGCCACATTTTCGTACCTTTGCTCTGTGACTCAGCATTTCTGCTGCTCCCTTAAGCTCTCCAGTGTGTGTGTGTGTGTGTGTGTGTGTATGAGGGTGTGTTTTATCTTTAGCCACCTCACTTCAACCACTGACCTTTCTAAAGGTCTCACTGTCCAGTTGTCAAAACACAGACAGTGAGACTGGCTGACTGACTGAAGAATGTTTTAATTTTGCTTTGTAGCAACCCTATAAAATGAGTAAAAGTTAGAATCTGCAGCTTAACTGTTTAGAATCATATGCTCTTTTTTTTTTTTTTGGAAGAGCAGTAGAGGACAAGCGGCTCTTATCAGTCTTTGTGTGTCAAGGATAAAGATTACCCTTGAAATGAGTGACATGTCTTTGGAAACACAATCCGGCTCCACTGATACCTGTAGCTTTATAGTGCTTTACTCAAGAGACACTTAAGATAAGCATCGAATGATTCTCATTTGTGCATAATCAGATTTACCAGTGGCTTTGCTCTAGGTGTTTGAAATTATGCAATAAATGTTGTGGTAGGTGTTATTTACCCTTTCAAATGGAAGTCAAAAACAAGAAAGGGTCATTGACTTATGTAACACCGAGTTCAGGGTCAACTGCTCCAATACGTTACTATGACTTTAAGACTACCTTAAATAGGGATTTACTCTTCTCTGGGGAACAGTAAAGCTGATTATATGCTGATACTCAGCTGAGATGTTGTTTGAGGTTACAAAGTTACACAAAAAAAAAGAAAAAAAAAGACAAATTTGAATGCACAAAGAGGTCAGTGATGTATCACGTGAATGGCCCCTTTTATGAGTCCAACTTATCACAAGCACAATGCTGAGGGCTGCCTTTAGAAACATTTGGCATTCTGCTTTTTTAGGTTTCGTAGTTTGAATCTGGTTGCAGTGTTACAGAAAGCATTCATGCACATGAACTCCAGGAAATGGTGGAAGATTTATATCGGGGTATTTTCCGAGACTGCCCTTTCTCACGTGTAGCGCACAACAAGAGACTGCCTCCATTAGACGCGTTCTCACAACTGTGTGTCTAGGGCTTTCACTTTCAATCATCGGGCAGTTTGGAGAAACGTTTGGGGTTGCAGAATCCCCCATTTATTTTATTACAAAACTGTTTTTTTGTACCAAATTGCAGGAGCAGAATGTTATTAATAATTCATTATTAATCTCTGGCTCGCTTTCACAGTCTGTCTTGTGTGCTGTCGCCCTCGCTCCACTCCCAACCTTTCATGACAGATAGCTGCCCTTGCCCAGATCTGGTTCTGTGGAGGCTTCTTCCTGTTAAAACAAAGTTTTTCCTTCCCACTGTCACCAGGTGCTTGCTTATAGGCAGGCTGTTTGATTATTATTATTAAAAGCTCCTTGAGACAGCTGTTGCGATTTGACGCTATAAAGATTGAACTGAACTGAATCAGTTCATGGGGTTAGGTTGTTTGGTAATTCTAAATTGCCCATAGGTATGAATGTTGGTGTGAATAGCCTGTCTCTGTGTGTTAGCTCTGCGACAGACTCATGACCTGTCCGGGGTGTACCCTGCCTCTCGCCCTATGGTAGCCCCCCCTCGACCCTGACAAGGATAAGCGGAAAAAAGCAGCCCTGTTCATCCCAGTGAGCTAAACAAGCACCCGATAAACCTGCTTTTAACAGGAAGAAAGCTTCAACACGGGGATACAAGTGGACGTCAAGATAGTGACCGTATTCAGTGAGACTTTTTTGGAGACAGATTGCTTCCCACCTGGTGACCTGTGCAATTTCCTTGCGACTGAGCGTGGTTATTCACGCATGCTGGTGGTGTTGCACGCTCAACCTCCGGCTGACCAGTTGACCAGAAAACTACTTGCAATTGGTGCCTGAATGTGAAAAAAATTCAATGCAACTTTTCCTAGTTTGACTGAACTATAATATATTGTGCAACATTAGTCCACAGTATTAATTTAAATCCGTCCATTTTCTTCCACTTATCCAATTCAGGTTTGCTGGAGCCTATCCCAGCTGTCTTAGGGCAAGAGGCAGGGTACACCATAGACTGTTCATCAGTCTGTTGCAGGGCTAACACAAGGAGACAGACTATTATTCATGCTCACATTCACACCAATTAACCTAACCAATTAACCTAGCCACACACATGTGTTTAGAGTGTGGGAGGAAGCTAAAGGAGCCAGAACAGGAACAACATGCAACTCCATAAAGAAACTTATCTTCTTGCTTTGAGGCTAACCACTACACCACCGTGCCACCCTAAGTAGTAATATTTTGAAATACTTCAGAGTCAAGAGTAGCAGTCACCGTACAATAGTCATTTCTAAAGTATCCAGCTTAGCATTTGAATAACTATCCCTTCAGAAAATGTACATATTGTTTGCATTAGCTCAGGTATTGCACAGAATTTGAATATTTTTGCATTTCCTCTTCCGATCTTCCAGATAACTGCTCCATGAGTCCACTTGCTGTCACTGGATTTACAACCAAGTTTTCCCAACTTGTTTTTATCTTCGAGGCTTAAATGGAAACATTTCCAGTCAATAAGCTTGTGGCTGGCTCTGTGTTTGTTTTGAAGCCTTCGAAAAAAGTCTGCAAGGGTGGGTGGTGGGTGTAGTTTGCGCCAGTGCAAGATGCCCTAATGACTCAGTTATTCCTGCGACAACAAGCTGCTCTTATCCCAAACACGGAGTGTCATTAGCCATTAGCATACAGTAAATTCTGTCTCCTCCACCAGCAAAATGAATGAACGTTTTCCCTCTCGCTTTCTTCCCTTTATGACTCTTTTCCTTTCACGGTAAATTTACCATCAGCTGAAAAGCGCCGGCAGCTCAACCAGTTTATGAAAGCGGAAAAGAAAAAAGGACAAGTATGAAGATACAATCAATCCTGCGGCTCGAGTGAGCAGAATCATTTGTCTCTTTTATTTTCTGTTAGTCGGCTGACTCAAACATTTTTAATCGTATATCTGGTGAGACAGTGAACATTACGTTGATGGCATAATTACCAAAGTGCATGCATACCGTAGCTGTGGCAGTAATGATAATGTTTTGCAACATGATAATGGTAATTTACTATGTTATGGCTAAGACCTAAAAAAGCCTTATTTAACAGCCTGAGATGACTAAGAGCAAATTCATATTTACAGTAAGAGCTTGGGTTGTTTGATGCCCCGGAGAGAGAACGGGTTGCAGACATGAAAGGAAATTGTGTTGCTCGAGGGCATTTGAATAGAGGCGAGGATTGACTTTTTCATTCTTTTGACCTTTGTTTCTCTTGCAGCTTTGCATAATTTTTCTACCATTTTTGAGGCTGCCGCAGCCTCCGTGCAAGGTTTTTGCATAGCGTGTTTGCCCTGCAGCAATACCAGAGATTTTATACCTTCCATCATTTAGAATGAGTTTTCTGTGCATGTATGGGAGAGATGGGCAGCAGCAAAAAACACTTAAGGAGACATATTGCTAGTTGGATCTCTGCAGCAGCTTTTACAACATTCACTGTCCCAAAACCAAAAAGCTCAATATTAACTGACACATAACCAACCAGTCAAGGATGCAAAGGATAGATCCAATCATTTAACTGCCTTCCTAAGAGTGCCATTTGTCACTTTGCCCATACATAGTTTTCAAATCACTTACACACACACGTACACGCTTCTTAAACACACACTACATATGTGGGATAACTGGTAAGAATGCATTAAATACTATTAAATACAAAATGTACACATGTACCCCAGGGTAATTCATGCACACACAATTTAATCCTTTTTGTAGTGCAATCCCAATAATGGTTTTCTTATACCATGTGAGTCTCCAGAACAGCTCGCTTCTACCTGCACTGAAATCATTCAAGTGCTTCTGCCTGGCTTCACGTGATAACATGCGATGCTCACTTTGTGGCAAGTTGGCTTTAACAGAACTGCTCTGTTTCTGATTTGTTATGACAGAAGACCAGAAACAGGGAAAGATAGGGGACTATTAAGACATGTGGCTGAAACTGGGAGCGCGGCATGCCCGCTGGCGTGTACAGAGCTCAAGTGGAAGCAGGAAGTCATAAAGTGGATTTCAAATGTGCTTTAAATGTTACTTTTTGCCTGTTGATTGAGGCCCGAAACGTGTCAGAGTAAATTTGATATATATATATATTTTTTTTTAAAGCAAGCGCTATCAATAAATAAATGACAAAATTAGATTTTTTCCTTTTAAAAAAAATTCTACCACTCCCTTTTATCTCCCATTTTCTTCCTGAAGTTTATCATTTTGCTGTCTCCGTGCATCATCTTTTATCATTAGAGCCACTGGATGAGAAGCCATTAGAGAGAAATTGACCCAGCTCCCTGCTGGTCTCAGCAGGCTACAGCCTCATCAAGCTAGTCCATCCCCCCCGGTGTGACAAGGATGGCCGGCCATTACATTTGGAAGGGGACTGTCTCGGTGTAAAATATTTATCAGAGCTCCACTTGTCCCTTGGGAACTGTGTACAAAGACACTTGTGTACAGTCAAGTGCATGTACACGCTGGAACCTAAGAGACAAAGACAGCTAAATGTTGATCATTGCTGTCGTTTGTGGCAAATGGGCTCATTTCTCATATCTGGACATTATGCTGTAATGCCATGTTTTTTTGGGATGTGTGACGAAAATTAAACACAGGAATTGTATAGATTTTTACTGAAATCTTAAAAAACAAACAAAAAAAAACCTCATTTAGACTAATAATCTGTTACACATTAACCGTGTGTGTAGAATCCAGTTCTGGAAACATTTATAGCATTTCGTGCCAGGCTAACATTAGCAGCAGTCATCCTCTTGTATTTAGAAACGTTTAGACTGTTAATGTAACATTATACAGCATTGCTGAGACAGCACTGTCAAATATATAAGTTATCTTTTGTAATGGTAATGTAATGGTTAGGATAAAATGTTTGCCTCTTTGTAGATTTTTAACCCTCATATGGCTTTGTGGGTAGATGAACCCCTGTCCCAACTGTGATAGGTTAAGAGACGGGGTCCACCCTGGAGAGATCTCTGGAAAGGGCTTATACAAAAAGACAATGGTTTATGCTCACATTCACACCTACGGCTGATTTAATATCACCAGTTAACCAGTTAAGAAGCGATAGTACCAGGAAAGAACCTACACAGCCACAGGAAGAAGCATACCAACTCCACACAAAAAGGATCCAAAATCAGGAGCTTCTTACTGTGAGGTGACAGTGCTGGACTGGTATTGATAGGAAATGCGAACAAGTATACAAATAGATCAAACGCACCAGATTATATGCTGTTGTTTTTTTTACACATTACATATTATTAATGTTTAATAAAATGAATGTATCCGCATAAACTTAAATAAAGATCTATAAAAAATACATAGAAGCAGATGTTGGTTTGTGGATGTCACTATGTGCCCTTCGCCTTTCCGCCTAGTCAGGTTTTATTTATCTGGCTAGAGATTGGATGTAGTACACCAAAGGCAGAAGAGAGAAGATAAGCTGTAGGCATTCACATGCCACTGAGGCAATTTTTTCATGATTTTACTGATTAGCAGTATATCTCTCTGTACACAGCTTGCTAATCAAGTTTGCTAGCATGAGCTAATAACATAGCACTCCGCCTTCTATCGCAAGTATGGTGAGGTCTGGTTCCAAAAACGCAACATGGTTGAAGGCGAAATGCTAAAGTTGAGGTGAAAAAATGCTAAGTCCAGCAGCACAGAAGGTGTGTGCATCTTTTATATACAGTCTATGATTAAGACCTTGTTTTCAAAAATTGTGTTTAAAAGTGAGAGCAGGGTACATTAAACAGCCAGCTGAAGATGAGTGTACTTTCAGCTTATAGAGTTGATGATAGCTGATGAAAACTGCATCGGACGGTCACATTTTTGCTTACAAAATGATTCATAAAATGAGAAGATGCTTTTGTCAAAGTAAAGGCCTTGTTTTTCAAAATGTCCTTGTGTCAAAGGGAGAACAGTAAGTCTAAAAAGGATCGCAAAATTATCCAAGGAGGCGGGGCTTTAAGTGCAGGTCACTTGGGATTTAAAAGGAGAGCAGAATGGCATGGGGACAGAGCAAAAACCATTAAAATTAAAAAATTGATTGCTCCCGTTTAACAGTCACCATTAATTCCCGGAGTTGACAGAAGATATGGAGAGTGAGTGAGTCAGAGAGTGGCGTGCAGTGACCACCAGCTTTAAGTGCTTCAAGCGTGGGCAGAAGGCAGGATCACTGCTTCCTTGAGTCCATCACTGGGGATTCATTTATATGTAAACCATGGTCTGTATCACTCAACAGTATGAACAAGAGCAACTAGCACTGTCAATAAAATGTGTGTGTGCGCAGTAGATCTGTGGGTAGTGTTTACATAATGCAAGCTATAAAAAAGTGCTTGCATGCCTAATCTGCCTAAATCTGCACACTATTAGTTATTATGTCATTATTATCATTAGTTTGTTACAGTGGTGTGTTTTGCTCTGTTCTTCTTGGCTGCTCTATGTGTGTTTACTGTTAACGTGGACGGTTGAAAGGATTGTTTACTGGAGTCATTGAGTTGCCCAACCCTTGAGGGATAGTTGTGTGTGTGTTTATGGGTGTGTGAAAGAGAAAGAGGATGGGAGGGAGCGCTTTACGAGCCCTGCAGACACGTGAATGTGTCACACAAAGATCATTTCATTGCTTTGATAGCATCGGTGTAACTTTGTGCTGAACATTGGGGGGGTCAAGATCTCTGTCTAAATAAATAACTAAATCTGGGTAAATTCCCAGATGATTAAACATGCAACTATTTTTCTGGTAATACCTGAAATGAGTAAAGAAAATCAACAGCCTATTTATGCAAGATAATTCATAATATTATTGGGGGGCTTATATTGGTTAGGTCTGATTATTGGGGGGGTCATAACCCCCCTAACCCCCCTGGATTTTACGCCCCTGTTTGATAAGAGGGGATGGCAGCAATGCAAGACAATGCTGGGTTAAAAGGCACATGCTTATTTACACACACATTTATGCTCTTCTGCTTTCTCTCTTGCACATGCACACAGTGCTGTGTCGGAATAACTCGCTGTAGATGCTACAAATTTTGCCTAGAAAGCATGTGCATGTCTGTGTGTGTGTGTGTGGTTGTCAGGGCTCGCAGATCAGGTACCGAACTGGCAGGAACGGAGACCTCTCTGGGGGCTTGTCCTTGACAGACTTGCTACTTGTTTTTCTCGCCTCTGTATGTGTGTGTGTCAGTGCATGTGTGCAAATGAATCTGTTTTAAACTCCCTGTCTCTCCTGGTTTTGTAAAGCTAAGTGAGTGTGATGTGATTTGCAGTTTCAGAGTGATGTTAGGATTTTCCAAGATGCAACATTGTGCAAATGCATATTACTGCCACACTGGTTACATTTAACTTGAAATTATGCAAACACGCCAGTATTGTAATGATAGTAAACTCAGGATGTGAATTTTCTTTCGATGAGCAGGTCTGTTTTCATACATAAGGCGCACTAGATTATAAGGCGCATTAAGCGATACCAAACAGTCACATGAGTCAAACTTTACTCAACTCATTCTTCTTGCTTCCTCCACTTCTGTACCATTGATTCATTAATGTTGAATTCTTTCGCCGCTGCACTATTCCCGTGTTGTTGCAGTATATTAATGACTAACCTCGTATTGTGGATGGATTATCTCAGTTGTTCTCCTGACTGAAGTTTGGTCTGTTTACAGCATCCTGCCATGCGATTGCATTTGTCCCTAACCATCAGGAACCCTCCTGTTAACCTTTATCGAGTGGAAAAAAGTTAGCATTCATCCTCCAGCTTCACTGTGTTTATGTTATGCTAACATAACTGTTTCGCTAGCAATCACGTAGCAAATCATTATATACCAGCTAGTCCAACTTCAGTAACCCTACAAAAGTCACTGCTGCTTAGTTTTCTGTCTTTAATTATTATTTATGTTGTGAAGTGATAGCAGAGCTGTACGTTTTAATTTTTTCAGAAATCTCTCAGTCGGAACATGCTATATCTCATGTTTAGGTGGAAACTAGCGAGCTAACTTCCTGCTAACTTCTAACTCCATTAAATTTAATAAATTCTGTTTTCATTTTAATCTTAATTGTTACACCTGGTAAAGCAGCAACGCTGATCATTTTATTAAAGATGAAAGAATTTAGACAGTTTCTAACTCTCAGTGATGCCGCAGTGTTCATTTGACTTTGGGACCTGAACGGAACGGAGTTTTGGACCCAGATCACTGCGAGGTTCCTGACTGCGGTAGCTGTAACATCTCCGACAATCCATCAAGCAGTGCGGCTTCGTTGCTTACCAAAGTCGTACTAAAACATCTTTTAACAGATTTTTGAGCGCCATGTACCACATAAAATTGGTTCGAGGTCAGTAAGCACAACCAGAATTCATACATAAGGCGCACCGGATTATAAGGCGCACTGTCGATGTTTGAGAAAATTCAAGCATTTTAAGTGCGCCTTATAATGTGGAAAATACGGTACTCTCAGAATAGCTTCTTTCATCTGCTTGCTTTAAGGATCACCACAGTGGATCATCTGCCTCCTTCTGACCCTGTCGCTACCATCTCCTTCACACCATCCCTCCGCATGTACTCCTTCGCCACATCTTTGAGATCTTCCTCTTCTCCTCCTGCCTCGCAGCTCCTTCTTCAAAACCTTTTGCCCAGTATAGCCTCTATCCCTACTCTGCACATGTCCAAATGACTCAACCTGAGCTGTCGTAGCTTCAGCTCAGCCACCTCCAACACAGCCTCCTGGGTTTTTTATCCTTCCTTCCTTCTTAGGGTTAGGAAAATTCAAACCACAGGAAAAAAAACTACAAGTGTAGAAACTCACCAACTGATTCAAACCACAATAAACAAACTCTAGGTGTAAAACTCTTGGGATAAAAGAATAATATTAAAACACTTGCATATCTTAAAATCTTTGTAATCTAAAAATAACTTTCTCCATCTTCTACATGTTTTTTCTTTTATTAAATAAAACTTGCTGTATTCTTGCTAATGAGCCTACCTTCTCTCAGGTACAGGTAGGTTAGTGTCTTGTATCCAAATTATTTGCAGTATTGTCTAAAAAACAAGTATGATGCCTCCATTTCATTCAAAATTACAGCTGCTGAAGTTCTTTCTTTAACACAATTTAACACAGTTTTTCATACATTACCTCAATATTAAAATCTTGAGTCTTGGTTCAAGACTAAATTATCAGTCTCCTTCCACCAGTCTTGTGATTTGGATATGCTGACACAGTTTTTCACCTTCAAATGCTGTATGAACCTTTAGAAAGCTCCACTGCTTAAGAGGCAAATGGCCCATGTGCGAGCATCAATTTTTTAACATTGCAGTCATTTTGATGTCATCTGCGTTCCAGGATGCAGTCCAAAAAAATGTGATCTGTCTCCCTTAATGTGTTTTATTGTTATATGTTTATTCTCATGCTTATTACTCTCCCACTGTTTAAGTCTTTACGCTGTCTTGTAAGGTTTATGAGTTCATTAGTCACTTTAAGTAGTCTGTAGTGCAGTATCCTCACCGAAGAGTGACTGAATATAAACTGAGTGTTTGAATGGCTGCTATTATGGTAGGTTTCAATGCATTTTAACTCTTAACTAACACAAAAACAGACATGCCATTGTTTTCTTAGCGGCTACGTAACATCTTAGAATGATTAAACGTGTAAACATACAGCACGTGGCGTTCCAGCTAATCCGTCTAAGATTACAAAGTCACGTGCTCGATTTATAACATCCCACAGGCAGCTGCCATAGCTTGTCATGTGGGGATCCGGGGTGGCGTTGGTGGTGGTGAGGGAGTGGGGGTATTTATAGTGTGAGGCGTGACTGACGTGTCAAACATCTGATGCTGGCACAGGTACGAGCTCATGAATCTTATACACTTCTTCAGCCAGGCCACTCTGAATCACAGCATCAGCTTGAAATGTAAATTCAACATGACTGCCCCTGCTACACTGTTCCGGAGCCCTGCTGGACTCGCAACACTGTCTTTCCACCGCTGTGACCATCATGTTTAGATTATGATGAATGAATATACAAAGGCGACTGCACTGTGTATACGTGTGGGGCGATATGTATAGTCTACTTCTATTAAATGTCTCGCAGACTTCTGCGCTGACTGTGACCTCACTCTGTTGCTGTTTTCATTTTCTTCCACAGTAGATATTTTAGCCAGGCAAAACATTTCTTTACATTTATTTTAACTGGCAAATAATTCAGTGAGACTGAGTCAGACTCAACCGTGAGTCAATGCAGCCGTATTTTTGATCAAGGCCTGCTGATGCTTGGAAGATTTCAGTGCAGACTGTGCAGAAAATAAAACAGAAAAATAAAACTAGTTCCTGAATTGTCACTTAAAGAAATAGCTTTACATTTTATGTAAAGTATACTAAATTCAAATTCTAACAGCTAGATGTAAAGTTTAATACCATTTTATCGTTATACTACAGAGCCAGCTAGCAGCTGATTAGCTAAGCACAAAAAATTAGTGCTGTCAGCGTTAATCTCGTTAAAATGACGTTAACGCCATAACTGCATTACCGCGGCAAATCTCCATTAGCGAGTGACCGCGGATCACCCCGTGCGTAGGGCTGCATGGCGTCAACATGTTAGCACGGTTAGCTCGTTAATGCATTGACGGCATGCAGCCCCACGCACGGGGCGATCCGCGGTCACTCGCTAATGGAGATTTGCCGCCTTAACATGATTTTAATGAGATTAACGCTGACACACTACAAAAAATATAAACTGATTAAAAAGTCTTCAGGTTTTACTTTTCATATCTGTGAGTCTGCTAGGGTCCAGCTTAGGATCCACTAATGGATGTTAGCGCTGGATTGTTGTTGGATTGTTAGCGTAAAGCTTTGCGCAGACATCAGCATGACTGCCTGTTTTTGGTGATTGTGCTGAGTCGTTCAAGGATGATTTACATTACAATTTACCAACTACCCATGCTACCCAGGTGGAGAATTTCAAGCTGATATCAAACAAGTATAACAGGAATGGCAACTGGGCCACAGTGTCCGTATAATCTAGGTTTAAAGGTTACACGTGATACACATTAGCAATATCACAATGGTGGTTATCAACTTTCTTTGTTAAGCTGCTTCAGGGTTTGTGCGTGGTCATGTTAGAAAGGGTGTTTGACACAGAATTTGATACTTTTGTCAAATGCACTCATTGAGTGCCGCCTACTTCAATTGCAGACATTATCAGAGAAACTGGTGGGTTACAATAAATATTGAAAATATAACAAAATATGCAACACTGGTGCTGTAATAACGTAGAATATCGCTATTTTGGTGATTTGGTCGTCATAATAGAGCTTGTGAAGATCAAAGAAAAAGAACACAGAACTAAAGCACAGAACTAAAAACTGAGGAGCTTGTCACCAAATTCAGTAATGGTGTTTTCACACCCGCAGCGTTTAGTCCATTTGAATCAAACTCATTTCTTTCTTGGTTCAGTTCATTTGTGCAGATGTGAACATAGTAATGGTTCTCGGATGTGGACCAAAAAACTGCACAAAGACCCATTTGAAGGAGGTGGTATTGGTCTGGCTCTCCAGTGTAGTTCGTTTATGGTATGAACAAGATCTGACCTCGATCCAAACCAACTACAAAGTGTACGTTGCAATTTTGAGCAAATAAATTCCCATATCAATGCTTTCTGGGAAGTGGCAAGGTACCATAGATGCGCAAAGGACTGTACCGGTTAGCACCTAGCAGTGCAATTAACGTAAATTCTCCATGTTCTCAAATAGTCCAGAACACAGCACCTTCTTCCTGTATTTACTTTTGTTGCTCCCGGAGCAGACACATCTGGCCAGTAAGCGGACTGAATATACTCACGTGGTTTGTAGTGGTGTATTTTGGTTCGCTCAAAGTTCACTTGGATTTTCCTCTGTGTAAAAAGAAACCAAATCATGGAGAAAAGCTACAACTTTGCAAAGTCATCAACTGATTCGGACCACAGTAAGCAAACTTTAGATCTGAAAATGCCCTACAACTGCCAAACTGAATGCTAATATCTGTATGGTTATTCAAAATTAGCTCAGCTAATTTCTCTGTGGCATAAATTTCTCCTATCATAGGAAAAATATTAGAAATTCCTCTGAGCCATATTGCTGGCACAATTAGTCATGTATTATATCAACCTGAACCTTCTGTTTACCTGCTTTTAGTCTTTATGATACACAAAGGTAAGTAGTAGTATTAGTCTAGCTAAATATATATGTTAGCGGCATCACAGTGGCAACTCGTAATGTAAATGACATAAGAAAATAAGAAAGTACTTTGGCTTCTGCTTTTAGACCCACAAATGTAATCACGCTGGCCTGCCACTACTATCCCTTTGTGGCTTCTGCTCACCAACAAGGACTGGTCATCTCTGCAGGCGTTTGGGGTGCCAGCTTGGTAATGCTGAGCCTCTCTGTGAGCTCCTGGAACACTGTAGCAGAGGCCCAGAGGAGGAGGAGGAGGAAGACAAGGGGGAGGTTTCAGTCTTCACAGTGCATCAGTATGAACAGCCGGCCTGTGTGCCCCTTGGCGTGGACAACACATGCACATAAAGCTATGTAGTGAGCCAATGAGTCAGTGGAACTATATTAAGAAGAGCTAGCCAAACCTGTAAGTGCGAGCCATACCTGAGCTGTGTATCTGTGCATGTGTGTGTGTAAGAAAAAGAGACAGAGTCAGAGATGCTGCTAAATGTGTCCTCTTTGGAACAGCAAGCTGAGCTAACAGGGGTTATTCGAGGACACACTCTTCCCCTCCTCTGCCGCTCCGTCTCGACGTGTCTCTCTCAGCTCTCTCCCTCCGCAGTCTAATATAGAGCTCATTTTGTGTCTGTTTCTAGGTGCCAGGCCAGAGGGGGGTTGTGCGTCGGGGCGTGTGTGTGCCAGCTGAAGCTGCCGCTGCTGTCTCGACGGCTGCTTTATTTTGGCTCCAGTTGCTATAGCGACCCCGTGGGACTTTCTCTGTGTCTGAACCAGTGATTGGATCAATGCTAGCCAGCACCAGATGCAGAGGCCTGTGTGTTTAGTTTAGCAATGTATTCAGCACGTAAAATGTGAATGGGTTTTTCAAAACTCATAATCAAAAATCAAATGTATGATTAAATACTAATCTTTTTGTTCTATGATTAAAAACACACACACACACACAAACAAAACCCAAACAGGTGGATTATCTGATCAAAGTCCCAAACTTTCAACATACTGCACATTTTTTAATTCTGCCTCACTTTTCTTGTAAGGTTCTTATCAGTTCCGTGCTGTTGACCTCCCACCTTTAGCCCACATGTTTGCCTGGTGAGGAAAATACTGCCTTATCCCAGAACACGTCAACAGAGGAAAGGCCAATAGTTACACAAGACCTGTATTCCAGTAAAGCTGCCACCTCCCTGCCAAACATTACCGAGGGCTAAACAGGCCTTGAGGGCAGCCGTGGACAAGTCAAAAGAATATTACTTTGCAGTCAGGCCTAAACCCCAAAAAGTTGGTTAGTTCTATGTTTTCATTAGTTTTTTTTTTCTTATTTACTTCAAAACAAGAGAGCATTTTTTAATATCAAGCCAATGCCACTTGCAGCTTAATATTTTTTTTTGTACAAGGACACTTCAACAAAAGCAGCAGCTATTTTTAATGCACCGCTTTCACTCCGCCAGAGCCTCTTGATTAGTAAGCTGAATGTGCAGGGCTGTTATTGTGAAACTCGTGTTAGTTCTAAAAGAAGAAATTTTGGCTTTTCATTTTCAACAGCACCTTTCCTCTTTAATCACAGAGAACTGTGAGTGTACTATTTGTGGAAGTCAGTGTAGTGTACAGTTTTATTTGCTGTTCCCGCTTCTCTCGTGACTCATTGTGATTGAAAGGTAAGTGACGACAATAGACATATCATGGTATCTTGTGCACACACTCTGTTAAAGCATTTTAAATGCTGTCAGCATAACATTCACTGATCAGCAACAACGTTAAAACCAACTTTTTAAAATGATTTAGGTCCAAATCATGCAAGCAAAACAGCTCTGACCCTGTAGACAAGGCACCTCTGGGGATTTGTGGTGTCTGGCATTGCAACACTGGCAAAGCATCTTTTGAGACATGTAGGTGGGGCCTTATGTGGATCTGGTTTGTTCCTATCAATCTGCCTGCCATGTTACCATCTCACATTCATTGTTTTAGTCCTCTGTTTTTTTGGTGTGTCACAGCGCATTGGTTGGGTGGGATCTATAAAAGCCTATATTTACCACATTGTCGATGTGGACGCCCAAGTACTCGTATTCCTGCCCCACATCAACATCTTGTCCAAAGACAGACACCGGTCATATAGCCTTCTGCTTCCCTTCTCTGAACTCACTCATATTCAAAAGCAGACCCCTCCACACAGTCATCCACTAGTGCTCTGTACATCTCAAAGCAGCTAGGTTGGGGGTTAATAAAAGGCTGGAAGAATAAGTGACACCAAAAAGAGAGGAAGATTTTGCAACTAATTAGATTAGTTGGCAACAGGTCAATAACATTACTGGGAATAAAAAGAACATCTTAAACCTTTTCAGAAGAAATCTTTATTACACATTGGTAGAGGTCACCAATGTGTAATAAAACCCATAACTACACATTTCAGAATAATGTTCCTCAATGTGACCATAAAACATCTACAATAAATAAGATTTTTGGTCTTGGGTAGGCCGAGATGAGTCTCTTCAGTACCTTTTTATATATTGGTTGGTCTGAGTCATGTGTTCAGTTTTCAAACTTAGGTTACCCAGCAGTTCACTTGGTACTTTTTGGTACCCACTGTCTGTAGTTGTGAAATATTGGTGTAGCTGTACAATGGAAATTCATTGTTATTTTTTCAAGATCAAATGGTGAGAAATCAGTGGGCCTTGTGATATCTTGCAATAAGTAAAGTTATTTATTATATTATATATAATATAATATATTATATATATATTATATTATAAACATTCTCAGCATTTATTGTGGAGTTAAACATGTGTTCATGTGAACTTTGCTTTACTTATTTGTCAAAAAATGTAATCTTCTATAGAAAAAATGAAAATAATGCAATGTAAATGCATTATCACTATGATTTTTCTAGACTTGAACTTGTCCTTGTCTCTAAAAGTGTCTTCTTCTTTGCTAACAGAAAGAAATAAAACACCAAGAAAAAAGGTGAAAGTATGTTTGATAACTTTATTCGTTTATCCAAATTGTGTTGCTAAAGTTAAACCTTCAGGGCCATTCAAAGAAATCTCAGCTGCATTCCATTCACTTTTTCCTTGAATAAGTTGACATGAATGGTGCTGACGACATTGGTAAAAAAAAAAAAAAGACCATGAAAGAAGCAAAACCATTCAAACTTTTATCCATGGTTACAATCTGTAAGGCGCCTCTCCAAGGCAAGCTGAAGACCTTGAAACAAATTGGTGTGTTTTTCTTTTATCTTTCTTTAGCATAGGGAAGTTTGGGATGTGACACCAGAAAATACTGACTTCATTAGTGCTCTGTGCATGACACCCCATGTTCCTAGGCTTTAACTTTGTGTGTTTGCGATTGTAAGTGTTCATAGACCATTTATATAAGTGTTAGACAAGGTGTTTAAAGAAGGGTCTCTGATAACTCAGAAGGTTAACAAAAGACAAATTTGAACAAGCTAAACATGAGTGCGTGTGCATAAGGTGGGTGGGCATGTACTGAACAATGAGCTGAGACAATATTGTGGGCTCCAGAAAGTCCCATGGAACGTCAGCCATTTGAGCTGTGATGGCACTTGCAGTATGATGGAGATCAAATACACACTCATAAGGAATATACACAATACGCACAAACACATTAAGGCTGGAAAGTATAGCAATTTGAAAACTAATTACCCTGTCATTCATTAGTTATCCGAAACATCACTTAGATTAAGGAAGACAGGAGGGAAATGAATATGTTAAGTATTTTATGGTGCACTTGGATTCTTGTGAAAGGCTGGTTGCCTTTCTTCATTTCATATCCTCGAAAATTCAATTTTTTCTGTTTATGCCCCAAATCACTGTCAGACGATGATGATGACCAACAGTCTCCCACCATGGCGGTTTTGATTTTAGTGAACAAGATGCTCTCATGACATGACAGACACTATTGACCGGCCGATTGGTGGCATGCAGTGTGGTGACATCACATTTTAGTACTTGCTCGAATCGCTCAGATTCCCGGCCAAGCAGGTACTAACAAAGTGTCTTCTACCAGGTACTATGACCCAATGGAAAACCCTGAAAACCGTTGCAAACCGTGCCAAGACGTTCCCAGCAGGTAGGCTACTATTGGAAAAGGGGCTTATGTGTCAATATATACTCAAATAAAAAATATATCTTTATAAAGCTCAAAATCATTACACCTCTATCACTTTGTATCCGTTATTCTAAAACTATGAATGAATTGTCTAATAGCGATACTAAATTATATGCATATCATTAATACAGAGCTAACCCTGGTCGCTAATTAGCTCATCATAGGCTAACTGCTTATTGCAATCTTACAGACGAACCATCAAGAAATCAACAAATTCACAGATATAGCAAATGCATAAACTGTCCTTTAGTGTTAGTGCCTTGATGCCCAAGACATGCCAATATTAGTTACACAGCTATCAAAATCTGAAGGATGGGTGGTTAGTTAGAAAACCCTCAGTTTGATGACATGAAGATCAATCCTGCATGTTGAAAAATTACACTTAGCCTGCGCGTTAGAATTCTTATTATGGACCCTTTGAATCATATTCAGATTTCAAATTTAAGAGTATGACTTTCATAATCTGGAGTGTCAAAATTCTGATACCAAAAGATGGCCAAAGTGTACGTGGCTTTAGGAAAGCATCAGGATTTGACACCCTAGCAAAAAGAGTATGCTAGACACAGGAGAAAATCTGTATTTTAAATGCATGCATGACTACTATAGATTACCCCCAATACAGAAACAGGCTCTGGGGCAAACAGGAAATGGAGCATGGTGTGAGGTCACCACACTGCTGACTGCCCAACCATGGAGCAACTAAGCCCAAGTGTATATCACGCTAGCGTTTCCCCCTGAATGGTTACGTGCTACAGCAGCTGTGGAGACTGTGATGAGCATTCACGCTAGATACTGCCTGCCAGCGCTCATTAAAATGGATAAATATACACAGAACAATGAACTGTCTTCATTAAAAATTAAAACCATAGTAATTTGTTTGTTTGTTTGTGAAACACACTTTCTTGCCGAGAGTGTGATGAAAAACTGATACTTCTCCTAATATGAAGCTTAAACCAGTAGCTCTTTAGCTTAGCTTAGCTTAGCTTATCATTAAAAACTGGCAAGGTGTTTCCCCTCCCTTCCAGTATTTATTCTAAGCTAAGCTAAACCAGGCTCAAATTTACCAGACAAACATAGGTGTGGGATCACTTTTATCTAAATTCCAATTCGAAATGTCAACTTTCTTCTCTAAAGCCTCTGTAACCTCCTGTAGTGAGGTAAAGATGCATATAGTTTACATTAGCAAACTTTAATAAGCCCCATCTCTTTTACTTTGCATCAAAGTGTATTATTGAAGGAGTCATCATGGTGACACCAGCTTCTTTTAGACAAAGCTCCCACTTAGTCCTGTTTAAGAGACTGTTTGGATTTCAATTTTAGGCTGAAGTATACCCATAATTGAATTTGGGAAATTATAGCAAATCTACTTAGTCTTAATGAAGAGGGATGGAGCATTCTGGTGTGCAGCCTCACTTTGTGACAAACTGTAGGCGGTCAAGATGCTGTATTTCTTACATAAACTCTTCTATCTATTCAGAGCTCCCTCTGCTAATTAAACATAGTGACTAAGAGAAGCTCAGTAGAAAGGGCATCAAACAAACACAGACCATTGCACTCTGTGAATGAATCATTCTCAACATTGACTGAATGCTGAGTCATGCTAAAAGACAGAAGGCTTTTTGTATGTGTATTAGTCATTTTTAATTCACTCTATGCAAACACAGCAACAGCCGCAGGCACAGGAACCAGCATGATTTTAGCTGTGTCTGTTGATGCAGTCAGATAACTTGTTAGCTAATAGTAATTATCCCGCTAGTAGTTATTTTAGTTGTAGTGGGCACTGTTGTAACAGCTGCTTGAACAATAGGAGTAGCAGCCATGGAAGAAGTACAAGCTGCCTCGTGGACGGTTTTGAATTGGAGTATCCGATTTTTGGCTTTGCTATCCGAGACAGAAATGGGGGTGCAAATTGATATTTTACAATATTCGGCTCTCCTGTGTCCCACCGCCATCCCCAACCAATTGCTGTAGATGGCTGTCCCTTCCTGAGCCTGGCTCTGCCACAGGTTTCTTCCTGTTAAACGGGAGTTTATCCTTATCACTGTTGCCAAATGCTCATAAGGAGTCATCTGATTGTTGGGGTTTTCTCTGTATTATTGTATATTCTTTACCATCCATCCATCCATCCTGTTTCTTCCGCTTATCCCCATCTCTAAGGGAGAGGCCAGCCACCCTTCGGAGGAAGCCAATTTCCGCCGCTTGTATCTGCGATCTCGTTCTTTCGGTGACTACCCACAGCTCGTGACCATAGGTGAGGATAGGGACATAGATCGATCGGTAAATTAAGAACTTCGCTTTTACACTCAGCTCTCTCTTCACCAAAACAGACCGGTACAGCGTCCGCATCATTGCGGCCACCGCACCAATCCGTCTGTCGATCTCCCGCTCCCTTCTCCCGTCACTCGTGAACAAAACCCCAAGACACTTGTCTTTACCTTACAATCTCAAGCACCTTGAATTGAAATTATTTAGAGATTCCCTCAATAACTGTAAGAATATAAAAAGCCAGGGTGTTTAAAGAAGACATTAACTCGATATTACAATGACAGTGTGGATATTCCTGCTTTTAAAATTAGGAAGATCACCAAAGAGGTTTTGTTTTTAAGGCTTATTTCACCCAAATTTGGTTCAAGAGCTACCGTGTGCCAGGACTGTGACTGTTTGAGAAAGAACACACTAGGAGGTCCAGTTTGAGCAATAGCTCAGTGCAGTGTTATATGTTACACATGTACCGTTTTCAAAGACTGGACACAGGAGTGTAACATATATGGAATACAATACGCACAGTAATAAGCAACATAAAAATGTTTTACTTCTTTCTCTAAATCAGCGGTTGTGGGTTAATCAAACGTGCTATTATGATTTAAAGTAGAGTCACTGAAAGAAGTTTCAATTTTCAATTCAATTTTCAACATTCAATTTTATTTGCATAGCCCCAAGTGACAGAAACAGTTGCCTCGTGGAGATTTATATTGTAAAGCAAAGATTCTACAATGATACAGAGAAAACCCCAAACAAACAGACAAACCCCTATAAGAAAGCACTTGGTGACTTGCTGGAAAGGAAAACTCCTTTTTAACAGGAAGAAATCTCAGAACCATGCTCAGGGAGGCACAGCCATCCGATTGGAGAGGAGGGGAGGGAGACAGGACACAGAGTGGTATAAAAACACATAGAGACTGAAAAGAGTGAAAAGTTTATATAAGTTTGATCTTTAATATCAGAATCAGAAAGACTTTATTTATCCCCAAGGGGCAATTAACATACAACAGAGCAGCATAACGTTAAAGATAAGGACAATAAGAACAGGCAATAAGAGTGAGATAATAAATACACAGAATATACAGTATACACAGTTTTAAAATTACAGTTTTAAAATGAAAGTGACTGAAAAAAGTGATGTGTTATTCTGGTATGTGTTTTATTGTGTTCAAATGCCTCTGTATGTTTGGATTAGTTGATTAATTAACCCAGGCCCTCAAATTGCCTGGGACAGCAGAAGAAAATTAGCCTGTGTGGCTAAATCTGGGCATATTAACATGAGGAATTTAAGTGCTTATGTTAATTAATATACCATTATCCATTTTAAATAATCACAAACATTTAATCCAGACCAGTGCCAGTTCTCCATGTTTGCTTTTCAACAGTTCAACCACATCTTTGCATCTTCATGACGGGCTTGTGAAGTTTAAGTCGGGGCTAATTTCCAAAATAATCTGTGAACCTGCAAGTCACCTTTTAGTTTTTTGCACCAGCCTTTTCTAAAGCCACTGGTGTCAGAGACTCCAGCTACTGTATGGACCCTGTAGTTTTGTTGTGCAGTATTGATTCTGGCTTTTTGTCCCCAGCAGTCTTCTTCTGGTGGAAATGCATGGAAGTAGTTCTAGACTGAGCAATGGCACCAGCACTGCATTGGTGGCAAACAAGTGTACAAGAATGAAGACATCTCTGTGACTTTTTTTATACAATATCTTGGAACCTTCCTGAACACTATAGAAAAACAGTGCTGGAAAATGAGTTATACTGATATGTCCCATATGGAAAAGAAATAGAAAAAACTTATAAAAGACTTGCATCAGATTTGACCTACTTCATATAGTGAATCATATAAGGCTTATATGATTTACTCATGAAAGTGGCCAATTTCATATATTGTTTTAGTAAGTATCCAAAACATACAAGTTTCAATTTATATAATTTTTCAAGGGATCTTATATCTGTTTTCACTCTTGTGTGCTTTTCATACAAGTTTCACACAAGACAGATGCAAACTTTATAAGATTTATATATATCTTTTCCATATGGGGTGTATTTACACTGAGCCAAGTCCCAAATATGGTCTTGTTGATATTATGACAGACAGGAATTTTCCTCTGAATTTCCCCCATGCTCCACACAGACACTCAGGCAAACACACACAAAAGCAGAGGCAACTCCTTCCTGTCAAATACGGATCCGGCACACGACCAAAATAAGCTCCGGCTAGAAAACAGGATGGCGGGAATACACTGGGGCTTGTCATCCTTGCATTGTCTCTGTGTATATGTGCGTACATTAGGGAGAAAGTAGAAGTGTTAGGGGCCTGCCCCACTACAGAGGAAGCCAGCAGGAAGTCAGAGCCAGTTGTTTTTCTGGTTCAGTGAGTGCGCCACAGCTTGTGTGTTCATAACAATGACCCACGACTGCTCTAGACCCATGTGCTGTTAGAAAACATGGTTGGTGGTTGTGTGTGCATGGGCGGAGCTGTTACTCAAGCGTAGTCATATAACATATTACATATAATTGGATTACGTGAACCATGTTTACACAGAACAGATGCTGCAAAAAGTAACCGAGGACATATTAAAAGTGGTGACTGTATAAGGTGTGTGTGCCTGCGCTCGAGAGAGAGAGAGAGCCTGATGAGGTCAGTCCATCAGAGCCTGCCAGCGCCTGAATAAACATTTACGGCAAAAAATATTTGTGTCTGCTTGTAAATTCGAACTGGCTCCCTCAGTTCAGTTCTGTTTGTCTTTTACTTGGCAAAGGTAGGAGATGAAAGAGAGAAAGGGTAAAGTTTATCAGAGAAATGAACTGCAGCCATCCTCAGTGGAGGGAGGGAGAGAGGGGGGAAAGGGATGAAATCAAAAAGAGGGAGTAATTAGAAGAGAAAGGGGGAAAGACAGATGTTCAAAGATAACAAGGTGGGTTAAAACAAGTAAAGGCAATAAAAAGAGGGGAAACTAGTAGGGGTTGGGTAACAAGGTGTGGATGAAAGAGATGACAGAGGTGGTGAGGTGAGGGTCACCCTAACATCAACAGTGGGTGATACCAGAGGGGAGGACAGGAGCTCCCAACTGGGACATCAATGCGGTGTCACCGTGGCCTAGACCCAAGTCACCCACAGGTCAGTAAAACAGCATGCAAACACAAACACAGTGAGACACAGTCACCTCAACCCACACACACAGACTCTTGTAAGCACACACACAAGCTGAGACAAGTGTTTGTGGATTGTCACACATTGTGCTTAGAGAAGGACACACTCTGGCAAACACAACTAATCAAAAGTAGCTAAACAGTTCCTGTAAGTACACAGAAAGTAGAAACTTTCTTTAACCCTTTCAATTCTAGGGCATCATTTCTATTAGATTTTCTGTTAAGACTGAATAAACTTTAGCAGTGGGTAGATCGATAATATCGACATTAGCCCTGGTATTTATATCGGATCGATACTAGCACGATTGGATCGATATGTCATCTAAGCTCAGGTCCACTGAATTATGTTAAATTAATGGGATTTTTTGAATGAAATTAAAAAATACACCTATATATGCACTATCAAATGTCTGAACATTTTGTGTCTATTTTATTTATAACCCATAGCATATTTAAACAACAGAAGTTCACCCAAAGAGCTTTAGAGACCGATACATTAAGGTTCCAGGTTTCAAAATATGTGAAAAACTGAAAGGTGTAATTATGCGGTCTATAAAATGTGTTCAGAATTAGAATAAATTGATGATGATTCATCTAATGAGTAATGAAGATCAATCTTGGTATTGACTTCACCCATACTGGATTGATACCAAAATTTCCAGTGTCACTTGCATTTTGTGCCATCACAACCACTTTGAAAACTTGAAGCCTCCATTAAACATATGCAGGAATTGGGCTTATTATTTTTATTAATCTCTAAAATAGATATTTGAACTGGACAGTTGAACTGGAAGTCTGTTTAAGTTTAACTCAGGTGCAGATGTGAATACAGTAATCATACTTGCGTGCAGATCCGAACAACCACACCAAGTCCCTCTGGAGGAAGTGCTTCCAAATGAAGTCCAGAGTGGCTCATTTCTGGTGCATGATCCAACCTTGATCTGGCCCAACTAACAGGTAGTTCTATGCCGTGTGTTTGAACTAAACACCTTCCCAGGTATGCTTTGCATTCTGGGATGTAGCAGAGTACATCCCGGTGTGTATACAAGTGAAACCATAGCAGCAAGCCAAAATTATTAACCAGATAAATACGAACACTTATTTATAACCTATTTTTGGAAGTTGTATAGTTATAAATAAAAACAGAATGCAATAATTTGCGAACCTGATAACCTCAACCCAATTTACAGCCATTTACAACAGAACATCAGATTTTTAAACTGAGACATTTCGCTATTTCATTAAGACGGGTCTCGAAAAAAGTAGGGACGGGGGCAACAAAAGGCTGAAAAAAAGTAAGTGATGCTAAAGGAAACAGTTACAGGAACATAATCTAGTTATTAGGTTAGAGCAGCTTAGAAAGGCAGAAGAAAAGATGGACGGAGGTACACCAACCTGCACGTAAATTTGGAACAATTTGAAAATAATGTTCCCCAACATAAAAGACTTTGAATAACTCATCATCTGCAGTACATAATATCAATATATTCAGAGAAATCTGGAGAAATCTCTGTGCGCAAGAGGCAAGGTTAAAATTCACTGTTGGATGATTGTGATCTTGGGGACGTCAGGTCACACTGCATTTTTAGTTTTATTCATTTTCTATACAATTTTTCTGAAATTTGAACGGCTCCTAATTATTCAGTCTTTCAGACAAAAGCCCCCCTCATCGCAGCCATGCTTAATAGCAGTTCGTGTTCACGGACCATATAAAATATGTGTTTGCCTTTGTGTGCATGTATGTGTGTATGGATAATTACACACATTTCCTCTCCCCTGTGTTTGAACATGTGTGCAGTTAAACAATCAGCACCTCTTAGCATTTGAACTTGATTTAATCTGCAGTGGAAATCAAACAAACAAGCCCATTGTAGCTGGAACCCGAGCGCTCTACCAGGCAGCGGGCAGAGGCATTTGTGTGCATTAATTACTTTTGTGCATGTTTAAGAAGCCCGTATTTATCCAAGCATCCCAACTCCCTTCTGGGATGCATCTGTTTGTGTATCTATAGGAGTGAGATAGTAAGCACAGAAAGAGAGTAAACACTACTGCACGTGCTCAGTAGCATTTTCCGCCACTCCCTCATCACCGGGAAGCTACACAGAGCAGCAGTGCACAAACACTTGGAAAGTGGAAATGTAAACACACTTGCACCTCACATTCAAATACTTGTGTGTTTGCCAGTATGCTCGTGTACAAGGATATCCCTTCTCCAAGCACTGGAACAACTAAGGAGGCGCATGAGAAAATACTGAACCTCCCTGTTAATCCTCTGAGTCATATCTCTAGCATCTCAATAGCAGTTTATATTAGAACAACTGTTGGTGTGTCTCCACTGTACAAGCATTTAGTTTTTATTATGGACCCAAATGTGTGAGATACCTGATGTTTCTTTAATTTTTACATAGTATGGCACAACATTAATATACAAATGACATATAAACCAAAAGATTTAGGAGGACGCATGTGCTGTATTTAGATATATATACATATATCACCTATTGCTTAAATGCTAGCTGGAAAACAGTGGAAACAGTAATCATAAAAAGTCAAACAAGTAATGTCAGCTGGCTGAATTAGTGACAACAGTTGATTGATAAATTTAATCATTCAGTAATGTATTTTTTGCTGTCTGGAGCCCAGCAATGACACATTACAGGCATTTAACAAATTTTCATGAAAAAAAATTTCATGTCATAAGGGGGAACTTGCCACAATTGAAACTATGAATTAAACACATCCAAACCCATTGTAGTGGCTTTGAGAAAGTGAGATATAGAAAAGGCGCCTTAAAGTCAGATTCTAATGTTAGCTTGCTAGCATGCTAACAATAACACAGCTAATGTGCTCACATTTAGTAATTATAGGGTTTTATTAGGTTCAGTATCTACAGAGGCTGTTCTTCTCTTACTCTACTCAATCTGGTTGCAATTCTTGAAGATGGTGTTGACAAGATAGGCGTCATGAATAAATATAAGTGAGCTCAGCTAACTGGTTGAAGAATTTATACACCCTCTAGATTAAAAAACTCATAGCTTTGTTCTTTAGTTTTTTCAAATATAGTATTGATTAAGTATCTAAGCTGAAATAGATAAATACTTATGTAATTTAGATTGTCCAACAAAGTAAATAGACAGTTGGTAGTGGTGGTTCAGTGTGATTGTTATCAACTGACTACTGCTTGTTTGGTGCATGAACTCAAAATGTAAGTTAACTCTTGAGCCAAGAACTCAAAGCCAAGTGGCTTGTGATGCTATGATATTCCAAAGAATTACAAATGATAATAAAATGTGTAAAATATAATCAAACCCCATGAAAATCTAAATGAATCTTTTTCGTATTGACAATATTGCGCTTGTTACTCAAAAAAGTAGCTAATCGCACATTATCCGTTTCTATTCTTTTTAAAGTATTGTATTAGGTTACATAATTACTCCCTGGAGAAATTAATTTGTTACACTGCTTGTAAAGTTACTGTTGTGTTACTCTGTAACAAGTCCTGATACATATGACTTACAGGATTACCAGATAACCATATAAACGTCAGGTCACAGTCCCACACACTGACACAAATCCCTATCCTAATGAGGACAGACATGTAATCTTTCTTTTAGTCTTTGAATAAAAAAACAAGCTGACAACACAAAGCAAAGTTTTAAACCAACAAAGAAATTTCAATGAGATTGCCACTGTAGAAAAATGTTCAGGTCAAATTTGAGGTTACAGTGTTAAAAGCCTGAATGCACATCACTGCCTTTGTTACCTGCTGAAGATCAGACTCAGGCTGCTGGGCTGGCGTTGGCATGCACTCAGCTTTACTGTACCATCACTGTGGGTTCTTTGCTAGCTTTGACTTAGCTTGCAGTCTGTGCAGATGCTTCCAAAGAGCCCACGTTCTGTTAGCTGCACACTGCAGTTGTTTCTGTCCGGGACACACCATTATGCCATTGTCCTTTTATGCAATAAATATAAAGTTATGTTCACATCTCCACTCCTCAAAAGTTGTAGACCATCCACCAGCTTCCCAATTCCATGTACTTAATGTCAAATCACCCGATTGTTGCAAATGTGGTGAAAAAAAACATCATGTTGAATGTTTTTTCTTTCTATCAGCCCATCCTTCAGATAATTGAAGATATTTTATGTGCAAGTAATGACGCAAATCAAACTGTGATGTAAATACCGGATTTACCACAGTAATGTGTTATCCCACAATGATTAAAAAAAAAACAACACAAAAACACATGTTGACTCCTATGAAGTAGTCATAGTCAGAATTCCCTATAAATGCAAGTTATACATGACAGAGAGTTCTTCTGTATAGGGTGTAAATGTGTATAATTGAAGATTATGGGCTCAGATAATTTAAAGTATAACATGAAAAGTAAAAAGATCAATGATGTTTTAAGCAAATTGTTACAGTGACTGTTGAGACATTTAACTGTAAACCACAGAAATGGAACTTAGAGTCTAGTGGTAACATCCGATCAAACATGAGACTAATGTGTGAAACCAAAGGTCCATTTCTCATGGATAAAAATTGAGTTCATACTCAGCTGAATACATTTCTACATCACATTTCTCTCAAACCTTTAAAAGTCCCCCACGGATTCTGTTTGCTTGTATCTTTCTTTCGTGGCTGCTGTAGAGAAATCAATAAGCCGAGAACTTTCTTACCTGAGCTCACATTATAAAACAAGAGGGTTGTATAATACATTTTGTTTTGCCTGTGACCCTCGGAAAACAGTTTTGCTTGCCTTAGGTGAATTTGTGGGTCTATCGAACATTTTTAATGTTTGTTTTTCGTTTTGTTTTGTTGATGAGTAAATATGGCTGCATATTTACTCATCAGAAAACATGCGATGCATAGCCATAGTAAAATCATGAAAGATTTCTTCCACAAGGAGTTAATGGTCTATCCAAGCGAACTCAATGCAAAGTTTTGTTTTAGAATTTTAACAGTTTTTGGTGGGTTTTAAATGCTCTGCTAACCATAAACAGTAGTCATGAACAGGTCCCCAGTGTGTTTTCAGTGGAAAATATTAAATCTTTTGCTCCGCGATCCACCCCCAGCGTCATCTCTGAAGTTCATTAACAAGCAAACGTCTTGTGGGTTTCCTCTTCTCCATCAATCATTGTAACCAAACTATTCCTGTTGTTGCAAAGATTTTCCACTTAGCACTTTGTGTTTACTAATTAATCCCACATACTGCTGCAGCAGCACTTTGGCAATGCAGAATAGGGCGAACAGCAGAGGAGAGGGCAGAAAAACAGAGAGGTAATGATTTGCAGTCACTGCCTGGAAGACGCTGACGAGGGAAAGGAGGCATTAGGAGAAGTCAAGGCTTTTGATTTGTCTGTGTCAACAGTCTCGACCTGCAATAGGCTCGCAAAACCACAGATATGCAGCGATATCCAAGCACACCCATAAATTTACAGACCAGAGACATAAGTGCAGACACACAAACGCAGAGGATGGGACAAATAAATATTCACACAGTTTGAAGCACAAACATGGGGTGGGAGGGAGGGGGTCTTCTATTGGCCTGATGTATTGATCCCAGAGCTTTGCTGCTACACTCCCAGCAGCCATTAATTCACTGAGTCAAAGGGAGGAACAGACTGTATACGCATCTCTGCGGATGATGACTAAGCGTCATTCATCAGACAGAGAATGAAAAACAGACATACTGAGAGTGTAGATGGCACATAATTTAACCAATTATCACATGACCAGACAGATATTCACATGCATGTATGACTGAATTTCACGCTTTTTTTTTTTTTTTTTTAAACACGGGGTTGGGGTCCATCAATGTGGTATAATTGCAAAGAGCAAGTTCAATTTTTTTGTTCTGCCAATGCACAAGATGAATTATTTCATTATAAATAATAAAAAGTAACATGGTTCAAAGGTAGAATGATAGAAGGCATCCTTAGTGCATTGTTTCAATATGATGCCTCAATGAGAAGTCTTTCCCATAGCAGACACTAATAAAGGCACTAGCAACCAATTTCTGTTTACCCGTTGACCCACTGATGTCGATTACTGGAACACAGTCACATAGAGCCAGTATTAATCGCATTAGTTGTGTTCTGTATTCCCTGCCAAAACACAACAAGAAAAATTATTACTATTATTAAAGGTTTTTAATATTTAAGTTCCTGTGATGGACCGAGCAGTGAAGGAAACTCAGGCACAGGTTAAAGTCCAAAAAAGGTTTTTTATTTAACCCAAAAACATAGTTGGTTAAATCATACAAAAAAAAAAAAAATCTAAATCTTGGGCCCATTAATGAGGTCAAAATAACCGAGCTCTACTCAAAGTTAACAACAAACAACACTGCTAACTCAAACAAACTGACCTACCTAAACAAGACAAAGGGAAAACTTAAATAATGGCTGATCAGCCCACAAAAACACAAAAAGGGGTAAAACACAAAAAACCTAATTGAAACTAATATAATGAACACCAATCCCCCCCCCATGATCCCAAGTAATGGAATGAGCCAATTTGCAGTTTTCCATCTAGGCTTGCTCCGCCCCTTTTCCACCTCCTGGCTCATCAATTATGGACTGGAGCAGCTGCAACTGAGGTAACTCAGAAAACAAAGACATTAAATCATACATAACACTGTAAACTAAAATTTGCTGACTTATTTCAGAATACAGTGTTATGTGAGTATGTGAATTAATTCTAAACCAAAACCAGTTATTTATTATCCTGTAAATTAAACCCTATATTTAAAGAAAAACAAATGTGAATGCAGTGTTATGTGTAAGCCTCTGATATTATACACTGATATTACCACTGTGTGGGTGTAACTGCAGCCATGACAGTTCCCTCAAATCAGAAATGGAAATAAAGAAATAAATCATACAGAAACAAATCCTTCTAGAATTTTACATGTAGACAAGAATAAAGAATGTATTTAAGTATGTAACTGTAACAGAGCAGAGGTAGAATACGCAATGGTATGTGAGATAAAAATCTAACCTTAGAGTCTTAGAATCACACAAAGACTCCTTGTAAATGTAAAAAGGCACTTTACTCAAACAGGGTGTATTAGCGGCCTCGTCATAATGCTACAGTGCAACAAAACAACGAGTCTCATTATTTTTCAGATTTTAATTAAACATAAGAATGCACACTTACAGCATTATGGGAGCAAAAAGATGAAGCAATGCTCGTGTTGTGACGTGTTGTGAGAGAAATTGCAGCAATGGTTTAAAACAGTATAAAAAAATCACACCAATCCCACTAGTACGTAACCAACATAGTATTTATCAGCCTTAAATCTGATTATCACATAACAGTTGAATTCAAAAATTGCAAAACTTTTTATTTTTAACGATTTGCTACACTTTCTACATTTACAAAATAAGAAAAGTTAACAGTAAATTTAATGTGGTTTCTGGTCCAGATGCTGCGCTATATCAGCTATATGTGCTGGTCAAGCAAAACAAATAATTTTAAGATGTTAAAGTGAGCTCTGGGGTATTCAAAGAAACACATTGGGGCATTGTGCTATATTTTCTTGTAGCTTGCAGTTCAGCTTAGATTCACAACCCTATATCTCTACATTCACCAGCACAGCAGCATGCTGACAAAAATGAATATACCTCCTATTCCCTAACTGGGAGTTATGTGTTCAGCCTCCATCAAAGATGTTTAACATACAATAGATTAGAAAACAAGTGATTATTCCTCCTACACAAGGAGGACTTAACACAGTAAATATCATGCACATCAAATTTCATAAGGTTTTATATTTTCTAGAAGCTATAACCCTTTATTGTATACACTATATGAGGCAAATGGATACCATTCTGTATGGATAATTTTTTTTTTTTAACTGCAGGGGTGTTTAGAGAAATAATTTATCAGCCTGAGGTAGCTACGAGGGAGCATTAAATTGGTTACACTTCAGTTTAAGCACAAAGCTATAATGAATATAAAATGATCATATGGCACATTAGGTGTTCCTATGATGGACTTTTAAATGATGTAAGCTAATTGTCTGGTTTATGGTATCATCTTTGTGATTTCATGTGTTCTTTATTAATGTAATGTATTTCTACAGCACTGTTTTGTAGTGAAAACAGCTACAGGGAGGATTTCTCTGCCAGAAATATTTATTTTCATTTATATTATTTGCAGTTTTGTAAGCTTTAGGTAACATTTTAGTTAGGTTGAGGAAAAATTGATGGTTTGTGCTACAAAAGCATGTTTGATTGCATAACTTCATTAAAGACTGAAAATTCCCTTCACACAATAAATGACTTAGGTCCTTGTGTGTGAGACTTCCTTAAGAACTTTAAGATGATGTCTCACAAATTGTGTCTTGTGTCAATTTCATATATGCTTCTGAAGACCTGATGCAAAATGTCCAGTTCTGTCCAGTCTCATTATAGTAAGGAATACTTCCAAAAGAAAAAAAAATCCCAGAACTAGATCAACTTTGGGCTTTGGATCGACTCCAAAAGTAAATCACTTCTCACTTATGCCTAGCTCCACCCCTTTTTAAAGATTTTATGAAAATATCTCCATGACATTTTAGGTAATCTGATGATTATCAGATTAGATTAATCTGATAGAAAAATACAACGAAATTACATAATTTTCCCATAGTTGGAAAAAAAGGTATATACGTTTTCAAGGTCAACTGTTTTGGCAGCCTTTGAGGCTAAAAGATTGAAAACAAATGTCACAATAAGCCTTCAGAAAGTAAAGTTTCACAATATGAAAGTCTGCATTACAATACAACTTGTGCATTTGTTTTTCTTACTATACTATCTTACTATGCTAGCCCCTTGCTTTCCCCTTTAATGCTAAGCTAAGATAGAAATCATAGACAGTATAAAAACATAAACATACCCTCCAGGCCAGAAAAATTAAGCTAATGCTAAAGTTCCTTAAAGCTGTGTTCTGTTTGAAAGCCACTAGATTAGCTGTGGTTGCTTAAAGTCTTCTGGTCCTGTAGAAGTTTATGAGAAAGCAGCAAACACTTTCCTGATGAGTTTATGGTCTGTGTCACTGAGTTTGGATCATACTGATTAAAAAATCTGTTTTACAAAGCTAAGTCATACCATGTTTCGAAATCATGTATTATTTGTGGTATGAAATTGCAAACTCATTGGCTAATCACAAGTCACTGACAACCAAGATGGTACTGATGGAAAGATATTGGGAAAACCATTTCCAATATCTTTACTATTAGAAGATGGAAATGGAGTGTTTAATAAAAAATAAATGAATAAAAAGACAAGTCTCACACTGGTAAACAGCATACAAGAATCAGAGTACCAAAAGTAATAAAAATCCAAACCAATGCCACCTTTAATGTGGTCTACTGTACCTGCTGTGCTGCTATATAGCTTGCTAATGCTAGCATGTGCCTTGATGCTTTTGCCAGTCACTTCTCTCCTAGCTGCAAACACAGAGTAGAAATAAATGAAATGATAAAAGGAAAGCAATAGCAGTCTTCACACATCTAATGGTTTCTCACTTTCTCTAAGAAGCTCTTAGCTCTGTGACTGTGCTAATGTACTTTAAAGAGCAATGCTGTCCTGCTATTGTTGCTGTGACATGTCAAAGCACTTGTGGGGTCAAGTGCTTTGACACTTCTGTGTGTATGTGGCTTTTTAAACCTGTATCCTTGTATGTTTCTGCCCTTACAGGTGCAATGATTATATACATGCATTTAAGTATACATAGCATTATCATAGTATCTATGGGTGCGTGTTTGTGTGTGGGTGTGCCATGTGTGCATCAGCAGGTAAATTCTAAAGGATGACAGGGATCAATAGTGCATTAAGACCCATCACAGCTGCTTGCCCTGGAGACAGACAAGAGGAGCAGAGGGCTGAGAATGCTCTCTAGACCTTTCTTTCACACTGCAAAAGAGACAGACAGGTGGAGAAAGAGACGGTGATGGATATATTGATTAAGAAAGCGAGAGACAGAGAAAGGGGCAGAAAAATCATAGAAAATCATTTAGAATGGAGAGAGAGAGGAGAAAAAAAGTGAACAGAATGTAAATAAAACAAAAAAACTACTGGCAATCACAGAAAAGGGAGCAGATGGGTCAGGTTGAGAGAGGGTGGGCCTCTGAAGGAAAATATGGGGCAATGAAATAAGAGAGAGAGTCGACTGCTAAGCTCTTAAGCGGAGAACTGCAGCAAAATTGGAATTTCATTTCTCATAGGGCAGACAACCATACATCAGCCCTTTATTGTCTCATCAAAACATTTAATGTCTCATTTCTGACACGAAGAAGAAGAAATGATGGATCTATAATACAGTCATGAGACAACCTTCAGTGTGAAGGTTCTCACACATCTTTTCAGAGTCTCTCTTCTGAAACATCTCTGTTCATCAAAATTATGTAATTAAAAGAATGTTTTGTAATAATAATTTTTAAAAAATCTGTATGCCCTACGCCCTACAGTGGCTTAGGCGTAACTCCACACCTTTGCCTCGTTAAGTATAAAATCTGTGAATTTGCAAAATTGTACCGCGTCACCCTTTGTGAGCAATTCGTGGCACCATGTTTGTGACTGTTTGCATAATTGAAGGGTTACGGGAGTGCAGCCTACACAGATGTGCTTGTGTGCGGTCCCCTACAAAACCAGCAGAGGATGGCGCTATGCATGGGTCGAATTTTGAACCGGAGCAATAGGGAAGCTCACTATATAAAGGGAGAAGATGGAAAAAAAACATCAAAGATTAAAACAACAGGGTGAAAAGTATAAACAGTCGCTAAAATGTTTCATTTTTTAACACTTGGTTTCACATCAGATATGACTTCGGTCTCCTGAGATGTTGACTGGAGGATAAAAAGCAGAGCTAGCATGGGTAGCCCACAAACCTATTCTTTCACATATTTTTGACACTGGCCCCTGGTCACTGCCTGATCATAGTGGAGATTTGTTTTAAGAGCGAGAGGAAACCCTGGTGTTTGCCAGCTCAAACATGTTAGCCCTACCCGAAAAATTGACGGAATTTGTTGCTTAGGTTTGTCACATATGGCTGTAGCGTGACTGTTATATTTCTTACATTTCTTCATGCATTTTAAAAAATTCATGTGGATAAGTTAATACACCTGAAAACCGTATTGTCAGAAGAGCTCTTTAACTGAGCACAATCATAAAAAAACATGTAATTTAAACAAAATACAAACCCTAAAACAACAGGCGAACTCTACATATCAGCCAGTGACTCAAATGAGAGCGTATGTCCATTCTAGTGGAATCTGCCAGCAGACCGGGTGCCAGCTGTTTGGCTCTGGAATAATCTAGGTTAAGATGTTTAGTCCCATTTTCTCCTCTAAGCCCTGATCTGAAGAGACCCTTGACAGCTCTTTTCTTTTTCTCCTTCTGTCAAAGTCCATTCGGCACCACATTTCTACTCACAAGTATTAGCATTTAAGTTAAACTGCCACGAGAGTTTAACACCTTAAGGATCTGTTGAGGACTCTGAAGGTTACCATCAAAATAAAATGCATTAAGCCCTTTTTAAGCATGTTTATTCTCGCCATTTAGAGATGATATAATAACCAAAATATCTTGTGTGATAGATACAAATAAACACACACAAAGATAAATCCAATCAGTAGCTCTTTTTAGATGTGCTGTAAAGTCAGAAATTTAAACCTATATCACATATTGATGCTCCTGATAGCTTAAGCCTGATGTAATGTGATAGTAAGAGTGTGGTGCAGTCATACTAAAAAGAAAGCAGTTAATATATTAGTACATTTAAGGTCCATTATTCTGAAGTAAGAAAGATTTTTCACAAGTGAAAGGTTCAAGAAAGTTCCCAGTTTTCCAACGAGTGGATGCCCCAGCATATTTAAACTTCTGAACTTCGGGAACAGTGTCTTTTGGACAGACAAGACCAAAGTGCACATGTTTGGCCCTAATCCACAGAACCAGCAAAGCAGTACAAAACACCTCATAGCAAGCACGGTGCTGGAAAGATGATGGTTTCTTTTGCAGCCACAGGACCTGGGCATCTCGTAGTTGACCATGAAGTCCCTTGAATTACCCAAGTATTCTAGAGTCAAATGTGAGGCCATCTGTCCAACAGCTAAGTCTGGGCCAAAACTGGGTCATGCAACAATGATCCCACGCATAGCAGCAAATCTACAAAAGAATGGCTGAAAAAAAGAATAGAATCAAAGAGTTGTAATGACCCAATAAAGCTCCAGATTATGATAGGACCTTAAGAGAGCCGTGCCCATAGACCTCAGTGAATTGAAGCAACATTGTAAAGAAGAGCGGGCCAAAATGGTAAAAGTCTACTTTTGGCTTAATTTTTGTTGAGTAAGTAATGACATGGTGTAATATGCCATCTTTTGGAGTTCACCTGAGGCTGTACTCACCTAATTTTAAGGCCTTTTGAGGACCTTGTTGTTTTTCTTAGGGTTTTTTTTTTTTTTGACTTGGAACAACAGGCATGTCACCTTTCACTCTACACAAAGGTCTAGGTGTGTGTGGGTGCATGTGTGTTGTAAGATGCCTCAGCATGTGGGAGAGCTGACCCTGCCCCTTGCAGAAAGGAAGAGAGAGATTTTTTCTTCTGGACTGGAAATAACAAAAATGCATCCCAGAAAAAGGTCTTTTGCAAATTAGAATACCATTAGATGGTATTACTGTATACATACGTTGCTATTTAAGGTAATATTTGTGAGAGCTGAAGAGAAAAGTATGGTTAATGTCACAGATTTGTGCAGTCATATGCAAATATTTCAGAATAAGACTAAGTACTTTTACAGAATAGTAACCTGAAGTGCTCATTCAGGTGTGAAGGTGACAGGTTCAGATGCGGTAATACTAACAGAAAAGAGTGCATGTCAGCGCATGTGACAGGATGCCTGTCGAAGAACAGCCAAACAATCGGTGTGTTCTGCTATTACCATTTTATTTCAGAGTTGTGTTATTCCTCACAGAAAATGCACTGCCTCCTCATGTTTTAGGAATGCTAATGGGGTTCTGCTGCAGGGATTTAAGTTAAGAGCAGTTATGTCTGGCTTCAAATGAACACAAATGAATGCTGGAGCCTGAGTAAGGAGTATTTTAAAAGAAAGGAGAAAATCTGCTCCAATATCAACTTTAATCCAGTAAAAAGAGACTTAAACCTGGGTGATGTCATGCCTCTTATGTGTTCGCTACAAGGTTAACAAAGCGAGGACTGCTGTGTTATTAACATGGCGAGCGCCAGTAAGACTGAAGTCAAAGATAACAAACTCTCTTTACAGAGACACACTTTATATGTATGAATGCACTCCTGCAAACATGCATACCTATTGTGCTGTATCTTGCAGTAGGTTTCAGGATTGGTGGTGGTAGGGGGTGGAGTAGTGACTCTATAGCCATAGGGCACTATGAAACGCTTTCTATGGCCATTTCCACTGTGGTATAAAGAGCAGCACCATCTGTGAGTAGCTCTCTAATGAGCAGTTTAATAGGCTTGGAACCATGTGGCTTTCTCTAGATGCCTCGACATGTGTGTGTGTGTGTGTGTGTGTGTGTGTGTGTGTGTGTGTGTGTGTGTGTGTGTGTGTGTGTGTGTGTGTGTGTGTTACATACTTGCACATGTGAAGATGTTGACACCAGCTCTGGCATGACCAATATTAGTTACAATGTGAAAAATTTCTTCCATTGTTTCACACACTGTCTGTTTGATGCTTTATCATTTTGTCTTTTTGCCTCACACACACATGCACATAAGCACGCACACACATACACACCCACCCGTCATTGAGTTTTTGTTGTTGTATGTTTTGAATTTTTCATTGTTCATTTTTTTTATTGATGTTTGTTTTTAATCTAGCAGATTATCTGCTTTATGTCCCATGACACCCCTGACCTGTGTTGGTTATTCTAGCGATGAGTTTCAGTTTAGAATTCAGTGTTTTGGTTCATGTCCCAGTTTAGTTGTTGTAGTACAGGTTTAAGTGTTTCCTTATTTCGTCCTCCCTCTGTCTTCTCTTTCTGTGTATGTCTCTGTCATCCAGTGTTCTCTTCTCTCTGTTTAATGTGAGACTTCTTATGCCCATCTTCAGGACATTTCCTTTGTCTTCTTCTTTGTCTCATACCTGTTAAGTGTTTGTCATCATGTGGATTTTCAATGTCCTTTGGTTGTTTCCTGTTTTAATTTGAAGGTTTGTTTCTTTCATGGCCTGTGTTAGTTTTACTTCCTCTTGTCAGTCTTCCCTGATTATTCTCACATGTTAATTGTGTTTAGCGGTGCCTCATTCCCCACCTGTCACCTGTTGTCTAATCAGCCCTCTGTGTATATACAGCCTTGTCTCACGTTTGTCTGTTTGCAGTGTCTGATATGTTTCCCTGTGTGTTGTCCTCCACCCCAACCGGTCGCAGCAGATGGCCGCCCCTCCCTGAGCCTGGTTCTGCCGGAGGTTTCTTCCTGTTAAAAGGGAGTTTTTCCTTCCCACTGTCGCCAAAGTGCTTGCTCATAGGGGGTCATATGATATGATTGTTGGGTTTTTCTCTGTATTTATTATTGTGCTATCTACTGTACAATATAAAGCGCCTTGAGGCGACTTTTGTTGTGATTTGGCGCTATATAAATAAAATTGAATTGAATTGAATTGAATTGAAGAGCTCCTGTGGTTTTGGGGCTTTGTTAACAGCTTAAATAAAGGCTTGCCTTTTATTATTTCAGTCTGCCTTCTTCTGCCCATTTCCTGACACACACCACTTCAGAGAGCATTACATTGATTTACACTAATTTGCTGTAGACTTATCTTTAACCCAACCATAAATACCAATTATATAACTGTAAATTGTATATTAATAAATCTGGTTTACACTAAAATGTAATGATTTCAATTTGGGGGGAAATTGCTTTTTGTCCCTCAAAGGGAGGGAGGTCCTCACAACGATGTTTAACCGGGTTTATGTCCCCACAATGTCAGTAACACAAGTACACACACACACAAATATAAACAGATATTGTCACCCCTTGGGGTGCAGGCATCATAAGCATGATACCCTCCTAATAGTTTTATAGGACCTGGGGTGTAGCTCTCACATCATAATATTATGTGGGTGCTAATATCCTCTGATGGGTTGCAATTGAAATGAGAGCCATCAACCCCGTGCTTGTGATTACAAAGATCTCAGGTTATTGTATAGTACACATTTATTGGCATAATAATAAATTATATCGGGGGCTCATATCGGTCCATGTGGACTATAAACCTAAAAGTGCTTGTGTGTTGCTGATTTTTATTGAAACGTAAATATCACTTCTGTTGCAGCACTGAAATAGAAATCACATGCACACTAGACAGGTTACATTATTGCATACTTTGCATAAAATTGCATATGTGGGAAACGCTAAGCCCTGTTTTCAAATGCATTCACTGTAAGGTCAGTGGTTCGATCCCAGGCTGCCTCCTGGCTGCATGCCAAATATCCTTGGGCAAGATACTAACCCCATGTTTGCCTACTGGTGGTGGCCAGAGGGCCCAGTGGCGCCAGTGTCCGGCAGCCTCGCCTCTGTCAGTGCGCCCCAGGGCAGCTGTGGCTGTAGCTTGCCATTGCCAGTGTGTGAATGTGTGTGTGAATGAGTGAATGACTGAATGTAGTGTAAATCGCTTTGGGGTCCTTAGGGACTGAGTAAAGCGCTATACAAATGCAGGCCATTTACCATTTACCATAAAACCTTATACAAGCGATTAATTTAACCACATGATCTTTTGTAGTTTACTTAATGAAAAATAGGCGAAAAAACCCCAATCATTTCAAATAGATTTATTCAGCCATGCACTGAAGAGAAGAAAAATGACTTATGACTGAAGAAGGCCCCTCCCGGTCATTTGACGTAACTTTACTAGCTTTATAATTTAAAAACTCATAATCACATTGAACTAACTAATCAACCAAAGTGCAGCTAACACATTTTTTAAGGCAGCCCTGTGCTAACCTTATTATGTTAAAGCAAAAAGTATCTTTTTTACAGTGCTGCCTTTTAATTAAATTCAAGACCAGCAGAATATTAAGATTTAAGAACGGATCTCATACAGTCATGGTAATGATCTGCTTTACTTTGCTAATATCTGACAGCGCCCAGCCTTTACCAGACATAAATCAGAAAAACTCTTGTAGGTAGCGTTGTAATTTATGTATGAGTACCAGCAGGGGAGGAAAATAAAGGAGGTAAATTGCAGCTCATAGGAAATCTGAGCAATATTATTAAATACATGGGAAATTACATGTAGACCAAAAGAAGAAATATGCAAACGTGTCAATTGTTCTTCACCTACATAAGAAAATAGTAGGCATTTCAGAAATAAGCTAATAATTATTACCACATATTTCTATTTTGTCTTTAAACACATAGACGATCAGGATGTTGTCATCCAGAGTAGAACTCAAGCAGGAATTTTGATGATATTTTTAGCCCAGCCCCTCGCTGTTTGTAATTCATGAGCTGAATATATTAACATACAACACCATTCTGTTAGGGTAGTGGATCTGGCTAATTACTGCTTTCCCATTGTTTTTGTAATGAATCCTGTTTATTTGCATCTACAAAAAAGCTCCATGCTGTCACAAGGCAGTGTGTAAAACCATTTTAAAAAAACTAGTGGCAACAATTAGCTTAAGGTCAAGTATTCTCTTCACTACACCGGAGAAAAAAGAAAGAGAAGGGAGGGAATGGTTAGAGCAGGTATTTTTTCATGTCAGCCTTATCTTTTTTGTTTTTTTCTAACATGTTCTTTGTTATACTGGACCTATGCTGTGATATTCCTCACTATGATTATATTTCTTTTACTCCTATAAAATCCGTGTCTCTCCTATAGATTACTAGATGAGGTAAACCAATCTCCCCATGGGGATCATTGCTGTTTCATGTCATCATCTACACTTCCCGCTTTGAGGCTCTTTTGCCACTCTCTATAACCTACCACAGCTTTGCACTTGCAGGCATAATTTTTTGTCACTGCACCCAAAAAACATGTAACTACCATATCTGCAATCCAGGTGGGGATTTATATTAGCTTATATCTTATACGATACTTGCAGAGTGTAATGTGATCTTTCTGATCTCCTGATGAATGATGCCAGAGTTCTTGGCTTATTAACAGCAGAAGAAGCCTAAAAGGCCCCCTGCAAAGTGGCAAAGGCAGATCAATGGAAAAGGGGGAAGGACGAAGAGGGGGTAAAGAGAAGATCCAGGGTGGGGTGAGGTGTTTGTGGGTCCGTTAATGGTAAAGGTCCAGAGGGAAATGGAGTTAATGGACTGTCGGCATTGTCAGGATAGATGTGTGTTTGCAATGAGTGGGAGACCCCGATGGTGCCCCAACTTGTCTCTGGGGCCTTGTGTACATTATTTGGTCCCCCCTCACACTTCTCCGCAATATTTTAAACACACACAACCGCACATGCACACGGGGGAAAAGGCATTATTGAGGTTGTCACGTTGAACAGATTAACAAGAGCAATAGGGACCATAACATTAAAGGACTTCCGCTTGACTTGTTCCGTCAAGGATATTTGGAGGTATGGATGGATGAGTGCGTGTGCACACGTGTGTGTGTGTAGCATCCCAGGAGCACCGTCTACACTGGAAAGTTGCATCAGCATTGCTTCTTTCATCCATCCATGCGTTTCCATAGCTCAAGCTACAGGATGTGTTTGCATCAGCATTTAGTCGTCTTGCCTCAATGTGTTGTAAAAACTGAGCAATGCAAGCACTGCGCAATGCATAGTGCAAACATATGTGGAAAGAAAAACAATGTGTCAATAGACTGCAATCAGACGTACAGAGTAAGAAGATGGGATAAACGGGTGATGAAATGTACAGCTCACTCCCAACTACACATTCGACTAGTTTAATGCAAATGTAATCAAATGGGCGTGGGGAGAACTCATTTTCTGTCAGCACCTGCACACACAGACACACACACACACACACACACACACACACACACACACACACACACACACACACACACACACACACACACTCCACTGCTGAGAAGAAAAAAAAATGAGGCCGAATCTCAAGAAGGTTTTGCAACAGGGGGTCTTTTCCTCTCCAGATTTCGCTTGAACTGTAAGCACTTGGACTTTGAGCTCTGTGCTACTTGGAAAAATTAAAGCTAAATACAACAACTGTATAATAAATGTATAATAGTTTTAAAATAAGATGTATAGTCAAAATGAATGTCAAAACAGGGACAAGAGTAAAGAGCAACAAGAATAGCTCACACTTTCTTAAAGTTGTTTTTACTGCGTCGGTTTTAGTTTCAGGCATCAGCAAATGTGTTTATTAATTGGGTTATAATAACCTCACATTAAACTGGAGAATTCTAACCTTTTCAAATGTACACTGGTACATGAAGGCAAGATATTTCACAATTCCTTTATTAAATAAAGCATTGTGTTCTGGCTAAGAGTTTTTGTGACGTGATTAAATTGTGGTGAACTTGCTCTATAAACCCTCAGTCATGCAGGCCTAGAGACGAGCTAATGACCCCCTAGCAACCACTCACCAACCAGTTGGTGAGTGGTTAGAGGTGAAGTGTTGGATATGAAATTGGTCTCGAAGAAGGAGCTGCATTCCTAGTTGGCGTTGAAGATGCTGACTTGTCTTTAACGACATGAAAGTGTTAAGAGAAACAGATACTCTTGGTCTTAGAAGTAAAAGTTGTGCCTTGTTGCTGAAACCAGCAGATTTCAAATTGAGCTGTGTCTTTTTGAACCTCTTGGTCACAGTAGCAAGGCACAACTTTGACGTGGAAGGTGAACAGTCTCCGTGTTGGATTTCAGTCACACTTTTTAATATTTCACTACCGCTAGGAGAGCAGTTTGTGAGAGTCTTCAGGCAAGTCGAGATCTTCCATGCAAACTACACACAATTGCAAGGTTTTTGTTACAGTATAAAGTACCTCTTAGAAAATGAATAGTAGTTGAAAATGAATGAATGGTAGTTGCCAGGGATCACTAGCCAGCATCTTGGCCTGTGCGGCCGGGGACTGATTCAGAATTGTTAGAAATAAATTATTTATATATGTGAAAAGATTCAGAGAGTTCTGATCTTTGAAGGTTCAGACCTGTGCACAGTGATTATGATAAATGGAAGCTAGTAGCTTCATATAATACATTCGCAACAATTTAATGCACTGTTAAATTGCTTTCAGCTTAAGAGTTACATCAAAACTCTTTCAGTTTTCATTTATCTACATATTTTTGAATTAAGCTTTTGTTAGGCAGGTATTATTTTGAGCTGACATTTTTTATAGGCACCTGTTATAAAACATAACTGATACAAGACCAAGGTTCAAAGTTCCTTAGACGTAAAATGCCCTAGCTTTGTTTCATTGTAAGCTTGACAAATGTGTGAATTCCAAATAACTTCTCATTCTTTTTCTTATTTCAGTTCATTTCATTTGTTCTTTGTCAAAACACCGGAGCAGTTTTTGGGAAAGCTTGTGCGTTGGTTTTAAATAGACTTGAACAGAAAGTTTCTCCTGCATCTAGACTGACAGTGGAGATAAGAGCAGAGAATTACTCACATGACTACAAACTTTAATGTGGTCATTTTAACCTCGTAAAAATACCAGTGTTGTCATTTATCTGCTGGGGTTGAACCAGACGCACCGCAGGGTCAAGTGTTCAGTTGTTGTAGTCCACTTAAAGGTAGGTGGCATCTCTACACTTCCACTGAGACCTGTTAGTTTTTTCAGGTTAAGGATGACCCTGCTGTGTTACAGTGCGCGCATATGATGTTAGCCACATACAGACAAAAGGCCCTTGCTTGAACACGTGGTCTTTGTGTCGATAAGTAGCAACTCCAGGCTGTCAGCAGTTAAACTAACCACTTTAAATATTCAGTTCAGTTCAAGCATTAAAGGCCTGAAAGGACTGTCACTCAAAGTGCATCATTTCTTGCAATTCCGGGAATGCAGGAAGCATTTTCTGGGTTTGCTTTATTGTAAAACCTATTAAATTAAATGAACTCTTCTTCAGGAAGGTATACAAACACATATGATGTGGTTTTACACTGAGACATTTAAATGCATCCTGTGCACTGTTTGAAAGCCAAAGGAAATGAACAGCAACTGCCAGAGTTGCAAACTATTTCTTTGGGGGAAAGCAACATGCAGAGATAGTGAAACAGCTTTTGTAGCACACACTCGAGGTATATCATGAGTGACTCCCTGTATGTTCACAGCTCTCCTGGGACTGACTTTAATCAATGCCAATCAAAAACAAATTAGCCTCACCTTAACACACCACCTCTCCTGACTAACTGCTGACTGCACAAGTTACATCTCCCAGCCATGCGCATCAGCGACATCCCACATGGAAACTGTACAAAAGACCCCCATCTTTACATACAGCATACATGTGCAAATGGTGAGACTGCAAAAGATATGTTCAATCCACCCATCTAAGCAAATGATAAGCACAGAGAGGCTATATGAAAAAGCATTCAAGGATAGGACTATTTTTTAGGTTATCCACCGAATACATATTACTGTACATTACTGTACCTCTCAGAAAAGCCCATCTGTTCCACAGCTGACGGTAAAACCAGAATACAAAGCTAGCAACAGTCTATATGGGAGGATCTGTGCGGGATGTGTTTAAACAGTTAAGTACAGGGATTACACTAGTTTACAGTGGCTTACGCTAGCACCAGAGAAGAGGCTAATTGCAGGGAGGTGCCACTGTGCCATATGATTGTGTGTCTGCCTGTAAGTGTGAAAGCGCGAGAGAGTTAACGCCAATTCACAGGGCTTGCATTTTGTACACACCTGTGCTCTGAGTGGCACGCACATGTATGCACGTCCTCTATACACACTGACAGAAGTATGTTCACATATATGCATGCATGAATACAGATGAATACATTAGGTATATAGGGAGGCATACACAACCTTAAAAATGCATACAGCATATAGATGTGTTTGCTTAAAGTAAATGCATCATATACAGGCTATTCCCACATACCTCACGGTGTTATCATTCTTTTTAAGTCCTACTGCAAAAACCACCACCAGCATTTTTCTGGCTTTTGTCTGCTTACTTCTGTGGATGTTATATGGAATCCACTGATTTAAGCTCACTGGGTTGCATTTGTGCCGATCAGGGTGTCGTCGGCAGCGGCAGATTTACACCGATCAATTTGTGGCGCGCAAAAGCAGGACGGCGCACTTTTGTCAGTGTCATTCATAGCATGTCTTCTGCATGTGCACAATATGCAATCAACAATTTTTTATTTACTTTCTTTTCTTCTTTTTTACAAATCCCCTCCCAAAAGACAAAAAATATATTTGACTGATTTTGAATGCGATCAATCTCCCCTTCAAGGTCAAGCCCCTTCCTGTGTGCTGTCAAAATTAATACTACTATAGGGCCAGTTCCTGCAAGTGTTGCATGCACAAAGGTGCGTGCTTTTGTAGAAAATAGTCTCAAAGTTCTTTTGTGGGGCTCAGGCTCATTTTGATCCTCTTCTTTACTGATAACATAAATGAGAGACGCGAACATCAAGCAGCGAGACTGTTATTTGGTCCCACCCCTCGAATCACCGCTCGCACATGCAAACCATGCCAAGCTGCAACCTATGGCGAGTTGAATCCCGTTTCATTCTTGCTCTTTATATGTTGAAAAAACCCCCGCTGATTTGCATCTGCATCTCTGTCATTTGATTGTATTGTATACTGGGAGTCAAAGAGAAAGAAGAGGGAGATGAGGTAAACTGCTTATTGGACGGAATTTAAAAAAAAAAAAAACAACAAATCAAATGGGAAGAAGGTGTGAAGAAGAGAGTAGGACCATGAGAAGGGAAGGAAGTGAAATAAATTAATTAGTGGGAGACAAAGAGAAAGGGAGGGAGAGAGGCTGGTGTTTGTATCTGGGCATTAAATGGTGAGAACTGAGCTCGCTTCTTGGCGACCAATCAGTCTTAGTGTGGCCGAAGAGGGGGTGGTTAACCGGTTCACACCAGGCTGACACAAACTCAGTGCCCCCATCTAGACGACGGACCACCCTGGCTACTCACACACACACACACACACACACACACACACACACACACACACACACACACACACGTAGTGACAGAAAGCTCTGGAGAAAAAGGTGGAGAGGCACAATTGCATTAATGGATTAAAAGTAAGGCACTCATATTCAAGCTCACACGCGCCACATGCAGAATCAAAACACAGATAAATTAAGCAGTTTAAATTTATACACACACACACACACACACACACACACACACACACACACACACATATCACTATATATCGTATTCTTGGCCCATTGTCTGCCCTTCCTCTCCCCTTTGACACAGTGAGCTTCAACCGGAAGCTCAGCTCCCTCTCCGGAGAAAGAGGCGCTTTTGTCTCCAGAGCACAGAGGCCTCTTTCTCTAGGCTCTGTGCTGTGTGTGTTTGTGCGAGAAAGTGTTTGTGCTGTAGGGTAACAAGTGCAGATAAAAGTTAAGAGAGTAATTGAGAAAGAAGAAAAGGGAGGAACGGAAGAGTGGAGGAATAAAAAAAAAATAAAAAAAAACCATTAGAAAAAAATAAAACAACCAGACATTATTTGGAAGCAATTTTAGGAGACGCTGCCAGCCGAAAAACAAAATGCAAATAAGAGCTTGTGTTTTCCTGCCAGCAGTGAGGTGACATCGCCGCGTGTGAGCGCAATATAAAGTTGCACTTTATTTTTCACACCGTGTTTCACAGGCTGGAGAAAAGAAGGCTTGTTGGCTGCGTCTAGACGCAGAAGCCGCTAACGTGGCGCCCGGCTGTCTCGCTTCTGTGGGGGCCGTACAAGTGGCATCTTTCTTTCTGACAGGTCACAGAGGGAAAGAAACTGGGAGGATAGTTTTGTCACACTGCTTCAGAGGTGAGAGCGGGCCGCACGTGGACATTTTGCTGGTTTTTTTATGTTTAAAGATGATCGTCAGTATTTATTTTCAGCCGCTTTTCTAAAATGGGAAATCTGTTTGTGTAGACTTGAAGGTCGATACGTGTGTTGCACCCCCCAGGGTCAGCTAAAGTTCAGCTGACTCGATTAAAAATGTAAATGGTAGGTAATTTTACACACTGGTGGTACAGATGTCTTCTCATAGTTTGGACAAAGCAACATTGTAATCACAAGAGATTTACAGCCTCTAATAGAAACTCTCCTAAATCAAAGTAGAAGAAACTCGAGTGGCCCACATGCCCATAAATAAAAGAGACTTAAGAGCTTTTCAGTTCTTTAAGTGTTTTGTTGTGACTAACTTTTAGAAGCAATCTCTAAGTAATCTTTCAACTCTTTGGCATCGTGTAAAGTGTTACATAGAATAAAATGTTTTGAGGAATAAAAGGCTCAAAACTGAATGTAGAACTCTGAAAGAAGAGGCACCAAGCTACAAACTGCTTTCACGGGGAAATGTCTCAGACTTGTGGCGCTGTTCTTTCACAATGTTGGAGCCTTATTAGCCAAAAGATACTTTTGAAACAAGAAACATTTTTATCATGTTCATTCAGAAGAGGAACTACTACCCAGACATTGGGTAGTACCTTTCACCTTCTTGCTCAACACTGCCAGACATCTCTGAGCAAACTTCTCTGCAGTAATGTGAGGTAAGACCTCATGTAAAAGACTTGAACACTGGCCCAAAATGCCAGTGAATCGCTGGTACATGGCCAAACAAAAGTCACCACCCTAACTAAATCATTTCATTTTTATTTATATAGCGGCAAATCACAACAACAGTCACCTGAAGGCGCTTTATATTGTAGGGTAAAGACTCTACAACAGCGGTCCCCAACCTTTTTTGCGCCACGGACCGGTTTATGCCCGACAATATTTTCACGGACCGGCCTTTAAGGTGTCGCGGATAAATACAACAAAATAAAACCAGTACCGGTACCGAAAAAAAGAAGATTTATTCATAACACACGTGAAAAGACCCAGGAAAACCGAGTTAACGATAAAAACAATAACAAAATAACGCTGAAAACCGATAAAAACCCTGAAAACCATACATTTCACACCTGAGCCTCAACTCTTGCGGCCCGGTACCAAACGGCTCACGGACCGGTACCGGTCCGAGGCCCGGGGGTTGGGGACCGCTGCTCTACAATGTTAAAGAGAAAAACCCAGCAATCAGCAACCCCTTATGAGCAAGCACCTGGTGACAGTAGGAAGGAAAAACTCCCTTTTAGCAGGAAGAAACCTAAAGAAGAAGCAGGCTCAGGAAAGGGCAGCAATTGGCGGACACCAGTTTATGGTGTACGGGGAGAAAGACAGGACTGTGGAAGAGAGCAGAGGATAATAATAACTAATGATTAAATACAGAGTGGTATATAAACACATAGTCAGTCAAAAGAAACACTCAGTACATCATGGGAACCCCCAGCAGTCTAGGCCTATTGAGCATAACTAAAGGAGGACTCAGGGTCACCTGATCCACCTCTAACTATATGCTTTATCAAAAAGGAAAGTTTTAAGCCTAAATTTAAACACATAGAGGCTGTCTGTCTCCTGATTTCAAACTTAAAGCTTGTTCCACAGAAGAGGAGGCTGGAAGCTGAAGGCTCTGCCTCCCACTCTAATTTTACAAACCATAGCAAGCACAGTCTGAAAGCAAAGTGCTCTATTGGGGTGAGTAAGTAGCCTTCTACTGGATAATTACTACAGTAATTAATACGCTTCCTCTGGAAACAGGTTATTCAGCCCTGATGCAGTGAGTAGCTTCCCGTTTCTTAAACAGCGATGTAGGAGGACATCTACTAGTCGTACAAGAGACATTATTCCATTTTAAAAAGTTAAATTATTGGCCAACATCAAGCAAAAGAAACAACTAAGGGCATTGCTGAAATGAAATAAATATACCTAGTATATCTAACTATCAAAATTGGGTTATTAACTTTCCAAAACATTATTAGAACCTGAAAGAACAGTGGTGAACGATCATCTTTAAGCAAGAAATGTGATAGGTGAGTGTAATTGCAGAACACTTAGGCCCAGATTTACTAATATAGATTTACAAACGGGGTATTGGCATAAAGAAAAGCCCTGTCTGTAATGTGTTGTGTGTAAGAGGTGGTATTTTTGCAACTAATGGGTATGTTCCTTTTTCAAGGCACAAAATATAAGAAGGAGAATATTTAAATCAAGCATGCAAACTGATTTACTAACACAAATAGCAATTTACTCCTAACTGCGCTGATATTTAACGCAGAAAAAATCACGTCTTATTTTTTGTGCTTGATATTGAAATGAACTGAGTGTGTCTGTGTTTAGAAAACAGCACAACTTTTGTTAATCACCCAGGAAACTAACCACACCTGTGAGGGTTATTTTGGAAATCACATTTTTAAAAAGTCCAGGGTAGTTAACATGGAACGTGAGAGCACTCTTTTCTTCATATGTTTATTTAATTGTTAGTGTTATTGTAAAATAATGGCATTACAACTAAATTTAAATTTAGGTTTATTTGGGGGAAAAGATGAGCCAAACCATGCTACCAAAAACTGGCTATAGAGCTAATTTGCCCCTTCACAATAACTGAGAACTTGTATTGAAAAGTATTTTGCATTACCTATTTCAAATATATCAAGACTACAAATGATCATTATCAAAGGTCTTGGTGGCTTAAATGAATTTTGCTCCAACCTTTGCAATCATTTTGAAATATTTTTGAAAAAACAAACAGGAGTCGCATTTAATTTGAATCAAATAAATACCACAAAATCTAATTTGGATCAAATCTGACACACCTTACACTTAAATTATGTGTTAATCAGAAACTACATGTAAAATATGCTATATTTAGGTCTGAATTTAAATGAGTTAAACCATATCACCACATCAGGTCACACACTATTAGAGTACTGTAAAATAAAGTTTGGCAAAAGCAGGCATATCTTACAGATTCATCTTCTTCAAGTACTCTGTGCTTACACATAGAGATGAACACCCATTAGACCAGTACAATAAAGGAGTGCTGTTGAGTGTAAACATGCTATAGTCTGCAGGCACCATGTAACACGTGGAGCAGCATATACATGCATGTGCTCCACACACACACACCACACGCTCAGTCACATTCACCCACGCGTGAAACATTCTGGAAAGATGAGAAAAACATTGTTAACCCTCAGCTCGTCGTTTATCTCTCAAAGCCTTGCATTCATCACAGCTCTTTAGCGTGACGCTGTTTGCGGCTTACTGCAAAAGCTTGCAAAACTGAATGGAGTGCGGTCATTTTTAGCATTTTGTTGATGTAGAGCATTCATCCTATAAATGCTACTGATTTCAAAAGATTCTACATTACATGCAGCCACAGCGTTTGTTAGATGTAGCCTTGGATATGATGATGCATGCTTGAATGGCGAATAGAAGTATTCAGCAGCTTAGTAGTGAGCTGACTGTCATCTTTCCAGAGGATATCGTCTGTGGTATGCATAATTAACAACAGGATGGATGCCGATCATAGCTGGTTAATCAATAGCCTTTGAACTGTACTGAACCGGCATGATTTTGCACATATGCGAAGTAGCAGTGACAATTTCTCAATTCCAAAGAAGTTCTTTCTGTGTCTCAGCTGTAATTGTGCTTAAAGCGTAATGAAGGACTAGCCTGCACTTCTGTCCATGTGCAAGCATGAACACATACAAGTCCAGGGCATACCAGCTGCGCTGCGGATAGCAAACATGCTTTCACATACAGTAGGCTACACCCACACGTTCCCTACCATCCTGCACAGTCTCCCCCACATTACCCTGGGGATGTGACTCAGGCCACTTGTACAGTAAAAGCTGCTCTCTTATGTGGCTAGAAACACAGACACACACATACACACAAAACACTTTGCCATCTGGGACTCATTTCGCCCCATCTAGAACAGCTGTGGCTGAAGCTTTCATGTGTTGTGGTGGGCAGGCAGAGGAATGCTGGGCGAACGGCCCTACGTGCTCCGGCAGAAGGTAAATTACAGGGAGCCACATCGCACTAAAACTCAGGAGAAAAAGCAGTGGCCGCTTTGGAGTTTGTGGCCAAAGTGCGCATTGAACGCTCTGAAGTTTGACATTTCTTTTTCTGCTGTTTCAGTCGACAGATGTGCCCTGAGAGGGTGTGCGAGCCTTCTGTGCTGTTGCTGATTTACACTGCCCGCTCATTTTAAGCAAAAATTAAACAAACTTGTTAATGAGAACTTTAAAAAGTAAAGGCAAACTAATCAGATTTTTTTTAACCAGGGGGGATTTGTCTGTTTTTTTGGTGCAGACTGAAATATCCAACCATGTTGCCTAAAATTAAGTTTCTGTAGAAGAAAATTGTCAGATACAGGCACATGACAGGACTCTATGCAGTCCTATTAAAAACGAATAACACTTGATGATTTAGTAGCTTGTAGAACCAACTTTATGAGCAGCGACATTTGAAATAATAGCTTTCTGTGTGACTTTCTCAGTCTCTCACATAGTTGTGGAAAAGATTTTAGCCCAGTCATCTTTACACTGACACTGACATGAGGCCACTTCATTGAGGTTTGTTTATGCACAGTTTAATGTTCCACCCTAGCATTTCAGTCAGTCTGGACTTTGACTGGACCATTGCAGCACTTTGATTCTTTTCTTGTTCAGCCATTCTGTTGTAGATTTGCTGATGAGCTTGGGATCATTGTCCTGTTGCATGACCTAGTTTCAACCAAGGTGTTGGACATTTGACTCTAGAGTACTTTGGCATACAGAGGAGCTCATGGTTGACTCGATTGCAAGGTGCTCAGGTACGCATTCATAGACATGTATGATATCATGTATCATAAATGCTTGCTATCTCTATTCACACTCTTCATACTCCAAAAAAAACAACTGGGAGGAAGTGGTCCAACCACCAACCTTCCAATTAATATATGACCTTCTGTACCTAGTGAGCAACAGTTAAACCTGTAATGCGATGCAAACCCAAGATGTAGCTCTTGGTTCCTGGGTTTTGTTTGTTTGTTTGTTTGCAGTTTCTTCGAGCACTGCATGGAATTAGTTGGGGATGTTTCTACTGGGATCTCTACTCCTTCGGAAGATTGGCAGCTGTCTTCCAGTCAGTGTTTTCCACTTGTGAATAATCTTTCTCACCACAAAATGAAATTTCAATGACTTGAAATTTGAAATTTGTCTTACAACCCATCCCAGATTGATGGGCAGCGACAGTTGCTTCTGTAAGATCAGTGCTGACGTCTTTCCTCCTTGGCCTTTTGTTAACACACTACTGAATTCTCCAAATCAGCAAATTCCTACAATGTCCGCTTTCATATAGTTTCTGATGATCAATTAGTCAAGTCCATTTGATTAGCTGCACCTGGCTAATAATTGCCCTCTTAATTTCTATGGAAGCAGTAATGGTGCACTTGGTTTCACACAGGACTGCGCAGAGACCTGTGAAAACTTTCATTTTCACCTAACTGTACATTGTTGTCACGGTGTGATAATGATCTGGTTCACTTTCAGAGCATGTTTTTCTTTCACAGTCAGCGGAAGGTGACTGGCGTGAGTGGTTAATGCACAAAGTATGGACTCTCACATTAAAGAAAGAAATCTACATCGAAAGTCTGTTTGTAGGTACGTTTTTTTTTTTTTTTGCAGCAACCAGAAGTGAATAAAGCCATTGTGTCCAACTACACATATGGCAATATACTATTTTTCTTACTATGAGTGTAACTGTTTTCTTTATTGGGTAACAATTCAAAATGCGTTTGCAGCTAGGTCACATGAGGTGAACTGTCTCAGCAAATCAGGTCATCCAGTTGTTGTTACATTTTATTATCAGATGATCCTGGAGAATAAATCACTGCACTATCACTCACAGCTAGAAGGTTCCTGGTTCGAACCCTGCCTGTGACCTCCAGCATTTCCTTTCCTCCAGGAATTTCGGCTTCTTCCCAAACACACAGATGTTAGGCTAACTGGTGATTTTGTAGTTAGTCATGGATTTGAGGTAAATAAAGTGCTTTAGGTGCACACAATAAAGGGCTGTATTGCTATATGTTGTACGGCTATGTGTGGCTAAAAGTGTGATTTCTAGTCTAAAGCCTGTTATGTGGTCAGTGAGACTAAAAAAATGTTGCATGCATGTACATTACATTAAATCCTACTGTTTTTGGTGGCCTCTTTGACGCCTCTCTGCACTTTGCTTTCATGACTAATCAAATCAAGTGTCTATTGTAAGCGTACTTACAATCATATACAGATGCTAGAGAGCAGAAATGTTAAACACAAATGGTACGTAACTTCAGACTACAACCGTCTCTACATACAGCCTCCCAGATGCACAAGCATGACTGCAAGTCTTGTTTTATCACTTTGAAAAGTTCACTTGAGTTTTTAATTCCTTTACAGTATTAATATAAATCTTTGCTTCATATAACAGGAACTCTTTATAGAACTGCTAATCCTTTTAAAATACTTTGGTCCGCAAGTGCTCCAGTGCAGTTTAGTGCTTCTTATAAGGCTTTAAATGTTGTTTTAGAGGCACTGTTGGTCCATACTGCCAAAAATAAAAGTCTGCGGTTAGCATTAAATCCATGTAATTTACGGCTGTGAAAATATAAACTGAATATTGACTTCAATCAAATTTTCCTAAACAATCTGTGTGTGTGTGTGTTTGTGTTTGTGTGTATGTGTAAGAAAGATGAAGAAAGCTGGAAACCCTGCTATTAGCATGTCAGGGTGCGCGGCTCAAGTGCACCACTCAATATACACAAGCAACTGCACACTTGAGCCCTTTCACACACACATACACACTGTTATTGTTTTGTTTTTTTCTTTTCCAGCGTACTGAATCCAGAAGTGAAACAATAAAATGTCAGCAACGAAAAGGTCGTCGGGGGACAGCCGAGGAGCTTCCACATGTCTCCTCCTCTTTGCGGGGCTGTATTTTGTGTCTGCGATCAAAGGAGCCAGAGCAAGCAGGGCGTTCTCATTGCAGATCCTGCAGCTATCACTCTAACGGAGCAGACACTGAAAGCTGAGCTCGCTTGTGCAGGCCTGTAAACTCAATAGGTGTACTGAAAGTGAGAAATATGCATTCTTAGCTTATGCTTTTAGTTAACACATCTCAAAATACATGCTTGATATACATCACTCCAGAAGAGGTAACATTATCTCTTTGTTCTCTTTGATGTAGCCTTCATCGCTTTCTGTACTTTTTTCAACATCTTAACTCTGACTATATTTCCTTTTGTGAGGTGGGCTGATCGATCCAAATATCAACAGAATCGATACCAACGCTGGTATTGGTATCAGATCGATACTATTGCAATAGGACCAATACTTCATTTCTAAGTTCAGTGTGTTGCCCAGTGGCCACTTAAATTCATAATTTTTTTGCAAATGACCCACTATGAAAAATGTCTGACTATTTGGACATTGATGATGATGATTCATCTCATACGTTATAGCCTCATAAAGCTTTTTTAGTTTAAAGTATCAGTATTGATGTATATCAATCAATACTGGTATCAGCAATACTGCCCCTGTATTTACTTGGTATAAGATTGATTCCAATTTTTTTTCCTTCACCAGTAATATATATTGGCCTGCATTGCTCTGTTTGCCGACATTAACAGCATCAAATTGGAGTGGAAGTGGGTTGCGTAGCGGTTTGAAGATGCCTGCACAAATGCTTGCTAAATGGCTTAAATATTGTCTTCTATATGACATATGCTAGCTGGATGTGTAGAAGGGTATCAGTTGATACTAGGCGTCTTAGTTCAACATTGTGGCCTGTCTCAGTTAAAGCTATGCTCAGTGTATATAGTATGGCTTAACATAAGTGGGTTTTTTAAAAATATGGTGCGCGGTTACAAATGTCTCCATTTTTACAAGCTCACCTTTGAGAGAGCAAAACTTTACGGCTAGCCAAGTCTCCAGTTTAGCACTGAAGAGCTCAGCAACACCAGGAGGTCTGAACGACCACAGAAAACAACTAGTGGAGGATGACAGAATTATTTCCAAGGTTAAGGAAAAGCACCTTGTAACACTAAGTCATGAACTGTGTTAAGGAGGTAGGCATATCACTACAATTAACATATCGTTTCATGAATGGAAATACTGAGATTTTAGAACAGGCAAAGTGCGGGTTACACTCAAGGACAGGATTAGAAGGATTAGAAGGCCAGATTAGAAGAAGAAGAATTTCCTGGAAAATATCTAAAAAAGGTTGCACAGGAACAATTTGAACAGCAAAATATTGCAAGAGAAGAACAGCTTATGAGCTGAAGAATACCACATCATCTGTCAACATGGTGAAGGCAATGTTGACAGCAACAACTTTTCTCTGCATGGCCAACGGCTTCTCTTTCAGAAGGCAACTGACCATGGAGTTCAAGAGTAGGTTGCACTTCTCCAAGTCAGTTTAACAAAAGTATTGCATGAACTGTTTAGGAACGACAATCATTTTTATAAATAGTCCCCCACTTTCAGAGGCTCAGTTGTAATTAGAGAACTAACTTTAAAAAAGATGATAACTTCTGAAGGCTGTGGTCTTATTGTGTATTTGCTAAAATGCTTGGTAGAAGTTAGAAAATTATTTTTAACACGGCTGAAGTTTGTTGGAAATATCCTGGAAATGATCTGTAGGACATAAAATTAAGGTTGGCTTTTTAAGAAAAATTATTATAAACATTGTGTCTCTTTTTTAATTTAAACATCTTTGTAGTTAAACTGACAAACCAAATGATACATTTACTGGGAAAATATAAATACAAACACAGATAACTTTGTCAAATAACAATGTAATAACATCAAACATAAAAATCTCAACCTACCTTGTTTTTTAGTATTATTAGCGGCATTATTTAACCCTAACGTCACTGCTGTTTAGTTGTCTGTCTTCATTTATGTCAGAAGTGATAGCAGAGCTGTACGTTTTAATTTTTTCAGAAATCTCTCAGTCAGAACATGCTATATTATGTTTAGGTGGAAACTAGCGAGCTAACTCTCTGCTAACTTCTAACTCCATTAAAATTCATAAATCCTGTTTTCGTGGATGCCTGGATTTTAAACTTAATTGTTACACCTGGTAGAGCAGCCACACTGATCATTTTATTAAAGATGAAAGAATTTAGAGAGTGTGTTACGCTCAGTGATACCGCAGTCTTCGTTTGACTTTGGGGCCTGAAGAGGAGTTTGGGCCCAGAAACGGCTAATGACGTCAGACTTAAAGACTAGATAGCAGTATAGTAGATTGTGACCTAACAGGAGCTCGAACAGCCAGCCAGAGTTACTCTCTCGAGGTCTGTGATTTTGCGGTACATTTATAAGGGTGTGCAAGCGTGTGGAGTGATCTGGGCAAGAGGAAAAGCCAAGACTGAGCGAGAGGGGCCATTATTGTTTCTTAATGGAGAACAGGAAACACTGAAGTACATTTATTGGATTGGATTTCTTCTGTTTGCTCAGACTGAGTTATTCTTTGATTTAAAAAACAAAAATCCCTTCAAAATGTAGCTTAAGTCTTTTATTTATTTATGTGAGCTCAAAAAGTCCCTCTCTACGCACAAAAATAACACCACAGCCTCAAGCAGAGAAGAGACGTGGGCTACAGAGATCTGCTAAGCTCACTACTTCACACTTGCAGATTATTTTTATTTTCAGACTTTGTGCCAACAATCGCTGACTGTAGAGAAATGGCTCCGATGAAGGATTCATACAACTTGTTTCACATTGGTGGTAGTGCGCCGTAAGACCTGTAAACAGATTTTGGAAACAGATTTTAGAGTTGCCCACATTAGAAAATAATCTTATTGCCTTTCCCATTAGTGCGCTTTCCTCTTAGTATGCATGCATCACCTTTTTCTGAACTTTGTCCCTAAATGACCTTATCTCTCTCTGTCCTATGTCACTCCCATGTCTCATGTTAGGTAACTGCGCCTCTATAATCCACACAACTACCGGGGTCTAATCTGTCCGCTTGCCTTTTCTAATGAGGTACACCTCTTTTTTTTCCAAGCCAGCACCAATGTGTCCCCTAATCCCTGTTTATTAGCCCAGTTAGCCTATATATAGCCCCAACACATGCACAAACACACAAAAAACTACAAGAAACCACTGCTGTATCCATATTAAACAGCTTAGCTTGTGTAGCGGCCAATGCCTTTTTAAAATACCACAGAGGACTCAGAAGGGATTATATCAGCCAAACTGATTTTTTTTTTTTTTTTTTTTTTTTTTTCTCACGCAGGAAGGTGGGAAAGAGATGCAAAAAGGAAGCGAGAAAAGGGTGTAAAGATTACCCTCAAGGTGAATCTGGATGTGGGAGTCCAGGAAGGCAGCTGTGAAGAACAGTGCATACCTGAATGTCACTCACATCAGTGTCTGTGATTTTTGTTTTTTACATAACTGAGCCTACAAGCAGAGAGTATTTAGTGCAGCTCCTGTGAGCGTCTGAACACTTTTTTTCTCACTGCAAAAGCCACTCTACTATTGTTTTCTTTTTTTGTACTACAGCTGTCAGGATGGAGGCGTTACCATGAAAAATGAAAGCCACATCAGAAAAGTAATTGAGTTGCTTGGGGAAACAGAGGCTTCTGTGCTACGATGAAAGATCCTTTTAGAGCATATTCTACTATTGAATGTTAACAGTTTACAAATTGTCTACAAATTGGCACCAGCTCAAGATGTGACTGTCTGGGAAATTACATTTATGCCTACTGTACCTTTGGCTGTTACAAAAAGATACAGAGGGAGGGGAGGGGAAACGTGCCACCGTGCTGCCAAAATTCCAAGGACATTTCATGAGGTGAATCCACTCAGCATGATTAATATGTGGCCTTTTTATTCAGTGCTCATTTTTGGAGAAAAAAAATGCAGCGTGTGTAAAGTGTGCACTGTATGCCATAAGCCTACTAAAATGGTGCAGTAGAGCAGGGCCCCTGTGTGTGTGTGTGTGTGTGTGTGTGTGTGTGTGTGTGTGTGTGTGTGTGTGTGTGTGTGTGTGTGTGTGTACGGGTTCGTACTATCCTGGTGGGGACCAAAATCTGACTTTTACTATCCTGGTGGGGACTTTCTGCACCGTGGGGACCAAAATCCAGGTCCCCTCGGGGTTGAAAGCAATTTTCACACTCAAAATGCGGTTTTACTGTCAGGGTTACAATTAGGTTATGGTTAGGTTTAGGGTAAGGGTTAGGGTTAGGCATTTATTTTTAATGGTTAGGGTTAGGGTAAGGGGCTAGGGAAAGCATTATGTCAATGGGATGTCCCCACGAGGATAGCAAACCAGACATGTGTGTGTGTGTGTGTGTGTGTGTGGTACTATTCTACGTAGCATTTGGCAAGAGCGAGCAGAGGAGAGAGGGAGAAATTTGACAGATTGCCAAGCCGACCTCGTTTCCCTCATTCGGTGTGTATATGCGCACGCGTGTGTGTGTGTTGCAGTCGCAGCAGTACTGTAGTAGCACTAGCCAGCTTGGCTCACTTCACAGCTCCTGGATCTCCACCCTGCACTTTATACATGTAACCGAATCGCCACTGCTGCACAGCACTACATGGAGACCAGCCCTCCCTCCCTCACTGTCTAAAATACACACACATACCCGGGGTGTACATGCACGCACATATGCTGCAAAGCTACATGACACACTTTTCTGCTTGTATTAGGGTCTTTTGAGGTTAAGCAGCTTCAGTTACATTTGACATTTTCAAAACCCAACTAACATACTGGATGATATTTACAGTAGGTCACAGCTGATGCTCATATATGTCCTGTTCTCATGTAGTGGTATATGTGCTAATTTGTGGGTTTGATCCAGTCCCACCATCCTACACTCTATCTCAAATAACTACAAGGTTCTGAAAATATCACAGTGTCTAATAATAAGGCTATTGAATGTGATGTCCCACTGCTTTTTTGACTCTGTGTGTGTGGGTATGTGCACACTTTGAATGTGCGCATCTCTGGCACCCAGCCTGACTGTTCTCCTCACCACAAGGAACTCATTGACCTGAATCGGTGCAGAGAGCCGCGCCCCTCCTCAGGGCTGCTGCAGAAACTCTAGGGAACCTCTGGTGGCCTCAAGGAGAACTGCAGCCTCAGCACTATAATATGAGACACCTGACTGACGGATGCTGTAGGTGGTACTCAGCAATAGCAGTGCATTTAAAATGCTGATTCTGTCTACTTATGAGCAAATTATTTGCTTTATATTTATTCTTCTTTTTCAGTGTTTATAATTTATAGCTTTATTGTATTTTATTGTTTGGTTTTTTTTTAGCTTTTTATTTGTTTGTTTGTTTTGTTCAGCTTTGAATGATTTTACTGCTACTGAGCTTATTGTACATTTTATTTATTTTATATTTGTGTCTGGTTTAGCACACTTTAGCATGACTTTTTAAAAATGTTATTATTACTTGTTTTAAAATTGTATTATTATTTATTTCATTATTATTAATTGTATTTACATTATTTTCTTTTACTATTTTAATTAATTGTTTGTAAGTTCATTTGATAGGATATTTTAATTGTAATTTATGCTAAATGATATTTCAAAATAAAATCAGTTCAGCTCAAAAATCTTTGAGGAGCTTGCTTTTCGGCCTCTGCTGCACATTCTACTGCAAATTTCTTCACTTTCAATTGTCCATGCATTTATTAACATTTGCCAGTCTCTTGTCACCTTATGAAACAAAACAAAAAAAATATAATATAATATTTTGCATCTCTGTATACATGAATGGGACTTCACATCTTATTATTCATGGCCAAATATATATATGTTTTGTTTTGTTTTTATTCAGATTTGGAAGTTGACATTTGGCTAATGAGGATCCGTTGCCATAATGCAACATTCTCTCAGCAAATACTGAGCACTGTCCTGTGTGTGTGCTTGTACCACTGTGCACTAGTAGTTGCTCTGGTAGATCAAAGGTCAGGATTTGCAGGTCTTGTTAGGGTTTTTTTTTCCCCGTTATGCAGACTTTAGACTCTCAAGGGAAAAAAAACATTTCACTGAGAGTATCTGGTGTATGAACTATAAAAAGACAAGAGATCAGAGAAACTACCTTTTCAGGGAGTATACACAAAAATAAAACAGAAGCTGATATTCCTTTAACTGACAGCTGAAATGTCTATTTCAGTTTCACTTGTTTTTTTGTCAAGCTGCAAGTTTGCCACACAGAGGCTGTCAGCAGGTGACATAAAGCTCCCTAATCATATTCTTTACTCAGACACAGGCATCTTTGAAGTGCCCTTTTTTTCTGTTGTAATGCCTTCCTGTTCATTCACCAAAATTTCAATGAAAATTTTGATTAATGTGAAGTTCTTTGTTTGCAGCAGACATCTTAGCTTTAGCAGGTACATATTTTAGCAAATCTTCTGGTGAGTAATAGAATCAGTAATAAGGACCTCCAGTTTGTCTCAGCACCTTAACTCATCCCTTTCACTCATGCAGAGGACTTCAGACTTCATGTTTTTATGCAATATGTGACTTCATTGGGCCTGATCTGGAGCCTGTTCCCAATGTGCCTCACAGATTTGTTATTTAAGAGAGCAACGTATACAAATGTAGCTCGACCCTTCCTAACCATTGAATTTCAGCGAGGCTTTATGATTGAACCGGATGTTTGCCGGCTGAGTCCGACTGATCTGCACCTGGGCCCATTTCACAAGTGGGTCAGGTCATGGTATATTTAGTCTTAAAACCACATATTGATATTGATGTCACTGTTACCATTTTTTATACCAAAGTAAGGGCAAGTATGACTTATGCACAGATGATGTGAAAGTTACTCTGTTTGCACAAACATGTCTTTATGATGTTGTTTGCATGTGCATAACTATTTGCATGTTAGCAAATGTCTTCAGGGTGTTTGCACACCTCTCACTGTGTTCAAAATATGTATTCCGATGAATAACAGGATACCTTGTCTTGTTTTAACAAATAGTGTTTGCCCTATAAATGTTTCCAGTTACTTTTTCAGATTCCAGTGTTAGCATTCATCCAGACTTGAATTTTTCGATTTCTAAATAAGAAAAAAGGCTGACTGATATCAGTAAATCAAACATTAGCTTCCTAGCAATGCTGAAATGATTGATTAATCAATTACCAAGTCAAAATCAAGACTAATGGTGCATATACACTGAAGGTGTTTCAGCTCATCTGTCACACATGCATCTGACAGAACAGATACGCTCCTATTTAATTAATCCGTCTGCACAGACTTTGGAGCAGCTAACCCAAAGCACAGCATTATCAATTCTTGTTTTTGTGTTTATTATGTGCATAACTAGAGTGATTGTGTATTGAAGTCTAAGCACTTTGTCTTGTAGAGACAGAACACCAGAGCTGATGCTACAAACATGCTCGTGCTTCACTTTGAGACAGCGTAAGATTGGATAAGACATGTTTACAAGCTGTTTTTATGACTTATAGTCACAAAAGAGATCAACCTCTATACGTTGTGTGACTAACTGCATGTATTTAATTCAATTCAATGTATTTATACAGCACCAAATCACAACAACAGTCGCCTCAAGGTGCTTTATATTGTAAGGTAGACCCTACAGTAATACATGCAGAGACAAACCCAACAATCAAATGACCCCCTATGAACAAGCACTTTGGCGACAGTGGGAAGGAAAAACTCCCTTTTAACAGGAAGAAACCTCTGGTAGAACCAGGCTAAGTGAGGGGCGGCCATCTGCTGCGACCAGCTGGGGTGAGAGAAGGAAGACAGGATGAAAGACATGCTGTGGAAGAGAGAGACAGATTAATAACAAATATGATTCAATGCAGAGAGGTCTATTAACACATGTTGAGTGAGAAAGGTGACTGAAAAGGAAATACTCAATGCAACATGGGAATCCCCCAGCAGCCTACACCTATTGCAGCATAACTAAGGGAGGATTCAGGGTCACCTGGTCCAGCCCTAACTATATGCTTTAGCAAAAAGGAAAGTTTGAAGCCTAATCTTAAAAGTAGAGATAGTGTCTGTCTCCCGAATCCAAACTGGAAGTTGGTTCCACAGAAGAGGGGCCTGAAAACTGAAGGCTCTGCCTCCCATTCTACTTTTAAATACTCTAGGAACAACAAGTAAGCCTGCAGTGCGAGAGCGAAGTGCTCTAATGCGGTGATATGGTACTACAAGGTCATTAAGATAAGATGGGGCCTGATTATTTAAGACCTTGTATGTGAGGAGCAGGATTTTGAATTCAATTCTGGATTTAACAGGAAGCCAATGAAGGGAAGCCAATACAGGAGAAATCTGCTCTCTCTTTCTAGTCCCTGTCAGTACTCTTGCTGCAGCATTTTGGATTAACTGAAGGCATGGTAAAATGCATGTTGTGAGTTTAGAGAATCGTTATGCGATAAAAGAATAAATCATTATGTGATTTAAAAAATGTGCCTAGCTAAATAGTAAATAGTTGCTATGATTTCTTGTCTTGTCTTGAACAACGATAAGTAACATTGTTAAGATTTCTAATAGATTTTTCATTGAAACGCTATCTCTATCATGTTAGCTTTCTGATATTAGCATTTGTATCTCGCACATGACAAATCCATTCTTAAAACTCTTCTTTCTTTCTGCTAAATGATTATAGTAGTTACTTATTCCAGCTATCTAAAACAGTTAATCAAATAGCATATAGCATTGGTCACAAAATCCAAGCAGGGTAGATGTGCCACAACTACATACTTACCACAATCTGCTGTTTAGTACTGTTTTCTTCATGTAAGATCATTTCTAGCAGCTTTATTCTCTAACCTTGACACCCACCATATTCATTTTACATGCAAATATTCACACAACCTATAGAGGTTAGTCCCTTGATTTTAAAATGTGACTATAAGTCATAAGAACAGCTTGTATACATGTCTTAAACAATCTTATGCTGTCTCAAAGTGAAGCACGAGCATGTTTGTAGCATCAGCTCTGGTGTTCTGTCTCCACAAGACAAAGTGCTTAGACTTCAACACACAATCACTCTAGTTATGCACATAATAAACACAAAAACAAGAATTGATAATGCTGTGCTTTGGGTTAGCTGCTCCAAAGTCTGTGCAGACGAATTAATTAAATAGGAGCGTATCTGTTCTGTCAGATGCATGTGTGACAGATGAGCTGAAACACCTTCAGTGTATATGCACCATTAGTCTTGATTTTGACTTGGTAATTGATTAATCAATCATTTCAGCATTGCTAGGAAGCTAATGTTTGATTTACTGATATCAGTCAGCCTTTTCTTTTATTTGGACAAAGAGAAATCCAAGTCTGAATGAATGTCAACAATGCTTTTTATTACTGTTTTAAAACAAGATGAGGTATCGTATTATTCATCTGAATAAATATTGTGAACACAGCTAAAGGTGTGCCAACATCCTGAAGACATGTGCTAACATGCAAATTGCTGTTTGTGCAAATAGTGTAACATTCAAATCAAGCAAAAGCATAACAGTCAGTGTGGTTTTAAGAATCAGCTCTTTTTATTTTGTTTTTTATGGCACAAGGTAGGGTTAATTTAAGCAGTAAAATATGATAACAACATTCTAATATGTTAAAGCATCGACCAATATTACCTTGTTATTATAAAGTTACCGCCTCTAGTGAGTGTAAAAATGACTTGTGCAAAGCTGCTACTATTTTATTGGTGACAGGTCATCAGTGCATAGGGTTTTACTATCTATTGCCATAATCAAGCATCAAGAGACTATTTAGGTCATTTACGATTGTTGCACTTGATTTGTTGGCCCTTGAGGTTACAGCTTGATCTGGACTAAAGTGATGGTCTGACGCCAAGACTGCATGGCATTGCCATCAATGGAGCGTTTCTGTTGGGCTACCAAAACATGCTAAACATTCACTGCTTCCACTTTGTCCCAAGTGACTATTTTCTGCTTATCGCCTTTGATTAGACAAAGCCAATAATTTGATTATAATGTTATTTGCATAGCCAGTTTTAGCTATTTTCAGTAGTAAACCACAGAGCGTTATTAGAAAAGAATCAACCGACCATTCAACACTGAAAATAATTGGTTGTTGCGTCCCTTTGCTGACCTGACACCTTCATCAGCGACTGCTAATCTCATTGTACGAGTATAGCAAATTAATGGGCCTATTTGAAGTGACAGGTGGTATATTGTTTGTGGCAGCCCAACATGTATGATAGAATTACTTGATCAAATCGACTGGGTACTAATCATTCTGAGCACATTCGAGATTAAAAGAAAAGAACAGTTTGTTCCGGATCCTCTGATGTATCTGTTCCGTTCCCAAATCAGCAAAGGATCAGACTGTGACGGCATTTGTGAGGAGGTGTCGCTTGTCTTTCTCTCACTACAATAGCTGGTGATTTTCTATTTCCTGGCCTTGTGGTGTGTTTGGGTGAGACACAGAACATTCCAGCACTCGATGTACCCAACAGCTCCAGTCTCATTTGGAGGGCTGTGTGCATGCCTCAGTGTCTTGTCATTTTATTTTTCACTGCGTCGATCAGTGCATCTTGCTCATCTCTCCTTCTGCGAGCATCTCTCTTTCACTTTCTCTTTAGATTGGCTTCAACCACACATTTACAAATAAACAGCCCTCCCGGGGTTCATCTCATTTGCCTGCAGCTGTTTTAAAATGATGTGATTCTGTGTTTATTAGAGGGACAGTTGTGTAACCTCATTAGTGCTCGGCCTCTGCATGTGGGAAATGTGTCAGAGCCCAGCTGAGCACTGCCATTGGCTCGCAGGTCACACTCCCCTACCGTTCGGCCCCTCCCATTTCCTCCAAATAGGGAATGCTCAGACGCCTGGGTGTGGTCTCCATGGCAACCTTCACTTCAGGAGAGTAGCCTCATGTAAATATCCCCTTTTCCTCTCCTTTCTGTTTTGCTCTCTCGTCTTCTTGTACACCCTTTCCATCCTTTGTATGGCTTCTTTTCTTTTCTGCTATTATTCCAACACGAGATGTCATATTCTGTTTTTGTCTGCCTCATCTGTAGGAATGCAAACATAGCTTTTGGTGACTAAAACACAGCGTGTGGATACAAAAAATAAGCATTTTCATTTCCTTTTACTGGCACTCTTTTACCTTTCAAAACCTTTTCTGTCAGGAGAGCGACTGACTGCCTGGAGCCTGTTCCCAAATTTATATCCCTCCATCTGAATTCCACTGGCCATTTCTGGGTATGGGCAAGCTCATAAAACACACAGAGACACACGCAAGGTGTTCAGAACATGAGGGCCACCCACTCTTTCAATCATATAGTATACACAGCCTCTGTAAATTTGCTTAAGTAAAGGTCATCAGTTATATCCTCTTTAGATGAATACACATACACGTATACATACATATATATGTGTGTGTATATATATATATATATACATATATATATAGAGAGAGAGAGAGAGAGATGACTCATCTTGTAAATAATCTTTAGTAAAAAAATATGGAGCAGTGTTTATACTAAAGCATTGATTGGCTAAATCTCCTAAGAGCTGCAGTGGCCAGTGATAAAGATATCCTTCAGGAATCACCATCATTCACTTATTTTTGCACGTCAGCCTTTCAATCGGCGTCATTTGTCCTGCAAAGCAGGTGAAACGTGTGAGTGGTTGTTGTTGTGTCTTATCAAGTGAGACATCAGACGGATTCTTGGAAAGCTCAGCCTACAGAACACCCGTTTCCTGGCTGCCGAGCGCTCATCATGTTGCTCCCGACTGACCGTCCACTCCATGACTCACTCCTTCCAGCACTCACTTCTTTCTCTTCCTACTCATATCTCAAGAGCTTTGGTGCTTTGCCTGATTGCAAATCAGTAGTAACGGAAAATGTGTGAGATGAGTGATGGAGGTGCGCAGTGAAGTTAGGAGGGGTAGTGGGAGAGCCCTCTGTGTGTGTGTGTGTGTGTGTGTGTGTGTGTGTGTGTGTGTGTGTGTGTGTACGGGTTCGTACTATCCTGGTGGGGACCAAAATCTGACTTTTACTATCCTGGTGGGGACTTTCTGCACCGTGGGGACCAAAATCCAGGTCCCCTCGGGGTTGAAAGCAGTTTTCACACTCAAAATGCGGTTTTACTGTCAGGGTTACAATTAGGTTATGGTTAGGTTTAGGGTAAGGGTTAGGGTTAGGCATTCATTTTTAATGGTTAGGGTTAGGGTAAGGGGCTAGGGAAAGCATTATGTCAATGGGATGTCCCCACGAGGATAGCAAACCAGACATATGTGTGTGTGTGTGTGTGTGTGTGTGTGTGTGTATGAGAGAGACACCCAGAAAACCCCTGTAAAACAAGCTGTGGAATACTAAACATAGAGGGGAGCTCTTTTTACACATCAATGTCCCCCGTGTGTGTTGAAATCTTTTAATACATATTCTGAGCGAAGAGAAGTGCTAAAAAATGTTTAATCTGAAGGAAAGAGAGGAAGGAGGGATGATGCAGTTGCAAGGGAAAGAGGAAAATAGGCAAAGGGGCGGAGAGGGGGAAAGCCTGCAGTGCAACACAGTCTGAATTATTCATCGACGTCTGATGGGTCGCCGCAGACGAAGCGACGGAGGGGAAGACAAAGGGGGAGGCAGAGAGAGAGGAGGAAAAGGGGAAGGGACGACAAGCAGGGAAGAAAAGAGGAAACATGGGGGGACGGAAGTGCAGACAGCTGGACGGAGGAGAGGAAGTAAAGGGGAATTAGGAGGAAGAATGAAGAAGGAAAAGAGAAGGAAGAGCAATAAAAAGAAAGGGAAATGAGAGATGGAGGGATGAAAGGAAAGAGCAGAAAAGAAGCAGAGAAGAAGGAAAGGAAGGAGGGATACAAGAAGGGAGGGAGATGAGAGACAGACGGAAAGAGGGAGGGATAGCGCAGTAGTCTGAACTATGCGTTCCCAACACTTGAGTCACGTTTGCACTGTCTGCTTCCGTCACTAGACACACACACACACACACCTAAAAACACATCTGGGTACAAGCTGTTTATGTTACAGAAATATAACACACATTTAAGATAAATGCATATGGGGTTACAGAGCATGACAGACCATGCAGAGTCCTACACTGCACATGACAAGCAGGCACCAGCGCCAAATAGCCTCACGCACGTCAAGTGTCTCCTTCAGCGGAAGACCCCACAACTTAAAAAAAGGGGGGGATTCATCAAACGGTCTCAAAGACACACAAACACACTCACACAGACAGACAGAGGGTAAAGTATACACAGTAACACGCGCGCGCAGACAATGTGGGAGGATCTGATGTGCTGCCAACAGATGAAGAGGAAAAAAGGGAGACAGAGCAGGGGAGAGTGTCAGGGAAAGAGAGATGGGTCAAATGAAATAAATGGGGGCAGAACAGCAGGGATAAAAGAGATGGACAAACACATGCACACAGATCATAAAATGTCAAAGAGCACACAGAAAGGAGAGCCTGACAATTATATCTGCACGCTTGAGGTAAGTAGCATTGACAGAGGCAGCTAAATTTTCTCAACTTTTCTCAATTTTGATGTAAATGCGCCCAAAAACTCTGCGGCAGTACAGAGGAATTGTCCTCAGACTGACGAAATTTAGCAATCATTTTAACATAGAGCAGCAGGAGGCTGCATACAGACAGTACATCAGCCCCAAACTGTGTGTGAAATAGAGAGAGAGAGGTGCACTGCATCCACAAATGCAGAGAGATCATTCAAGGGGAAGGAAACCGACTCACAGGGAAAAAAGTAGAGATGAGACAGAGGGAGAGAGTGAGAGAGAGAGATGGATGCGGATGGAAGGAGGGAGGCAGAATGTGTGAGAGGCGATGGGGTGGTGAAGGAGATAGACAGCACTGCAGCACTGTGAACTCTTTGTCCCTGTCGCATCTCACTCGCACACACAAACACTCGCACACACAAACAGAGTCGCAGACACACCAAAATAGGCATAGCATGCAGAGGGAATGTCATTTCAATGAAAAGTGCCAAGCCAGACAGCAAACTCCAGACACTGCAGAGACAGACACACCCTAACACACAGCTTCATACATGTCAAAGTTCACTCACAGATGGGATTCGCTCATGCATTTATAAATGTGACATTGCCATTTATTACTGCCGTGTATGTTTCTTTGTTTCATCGGGGCACGCAGTTACCTTAACCTTTCCTCACATTTTGCATGCTGCACTGCACAGGTTTACAACAGTGACTGCGCTCTGCAATTTCCATCATCTGAAGCTTGTTAGATGTGCAATTATGTTGGCCACTTTACTACACTAGTTTCATATCAGTCAAGTTGAAACAACTGAATTGTTTTGAAAAGAGTCTGTTTCAGCCAAAAGTATCCACTAGAAGTGAGGGCAACGATCCAAATATCGATAGTCATATCGATGCCAGTGCTAGCATCGGTCTCTGTATCGGAATTAAATAAATACAAATTTGGGGAAATGAAAAAAATATACCTCAAGCAGTATATTTTGATTTGATGATGAGTCATCTCATAAATCATGACACACTGCTCTCCACTCCACAAGTTGCCTTTTATGAGTTTAAAGTATTGGTATCAATATTGATATCAGTAACACTGGCCCTCTATTTACGTCATCGATACCACAATTTGCAGTTTCACACATTGAAACTGCAATAGTTTTACTTAATATAGTCAATATTGTATCTAATAAAATATAAAAGCACTCATAAAAGCAGACCTTTTAGTGCTTCAGCTTAAACGTGTGCATCAAATGTTGGATATATATTGTATACATGTGCACTTACGGACTATCACTAAGAATCGCTAAATGCAGGGTTATCTGAGGACAACGATAAGCAGAGAGAGAGAGGAAAACTGCAGTTCCTTTTATGTTCTTTGATTTCATTTCACCCCATGTTGAACAAAAAAGCCCAAGGTCAGGGTATGACAGAAAGAAGTACATTGGAAATAATTTGTTTTTATTACTGCTCTTGAAGGGGGAAAAGTGCTGCATAAAGAAAAGAAATAAAATACATTTATTTGAAAGTCTCACTCTTTCTTTTTGTTTACCTCATCACCACTGAGCAATCAAAGGTATCCTTTGCCCCACAATGGTGCTGGAGCCTTTTAAAGCCTTAAAATTACCTACAGTAATAACCCAAGTTAATTAGCACAAAGATCACTAATTATGGTCCCACATTTTTGTGTTTTTCAGCATGAATTATGGCACCACATTGATTTTGTACTTTTTCAGCTGAGTCGGTGAACCTTTAGACCTCCACCTTCTCCATGACCAAAACATCTGAATGTTTTTTCGAGGATACTGTGCATAAGAGCTTCGGGCTTTCGGGATCAAATGTGTTCATAGCTGTAATGTGGAACTTCAGCAGATAAAATTCCCTCATCACTCAACCCTTCTCTTGGGATCGGATTGATTGGATCAGTGATTGGATTTACACTACATGGGCAAAAATACTGGACCACTTACACCTAACATCCACAAGAGCTGCTCAGCGATGGAAACCCACACCATGAAGCTATTGGTGTACAGTATTTGTGCTGATGTTAATGCCAGAGGAAGTTTGAAACTCTGCATGGCAATTGTGACACTAAGAACCTCAGCACATTGCAACTCCATCCTTTGGCTTTGCACGGTCTCCCACTTCATGGGCGAGTTGCTGTGGAAAACCTGTTTTTTTGAAGTTCATATTTTGATACAAAAAAATTATAATAATTGGAGAAATTCCAAAGATTTGAGTTTAGATTAAAACACTTCTGCAAGAAATTGTTTTCAGTAAACTTTTTCAGTTACCCAGAATCATTTGAGAAAGGTTACTATTAGCCTTAAGCCTTGTGTCAGGACTGTGTGTGTTTCTCTATGCGTGTATAAGAATGTGTAATGACCCAGATTCTCTATAGGGACATGGTACAATGTATTTTTCAAAATGATGATTAAAACTTGAATGCTTCATATAGGAAGGGGAGCAGGGCTCTAGAGACAGAGAGTGAAACATGCATGTTAAAAGAAAAGATGAGAAATATTAAAGTATGATTGAAACAGTTGAAACAGAAAATCAACTAAATAATTTATATTCTGCATAAAGAGCAAAGAATAAGCTTTTCTTTCCTGAGGCTAACCTGAGGTCAGAAAGCCATAACAATGGCTAAAAGCCAAACCCTTGACCTTTAGCCAATCATAGTTTGTGGTTTATTAAAAAAGGGGCTACTGTGGTATGTTTTAAGTCAGGACTTTGACCTTTTTTGTGTTTTAGTCCATTTTATAAGGTCAAGGCTAAGAGCTGTTGTTTCCCAAGCTAATTGTTTTACCGTTATTTTTGCAGGGTTAAAATTTACTCTATTAGTGTTGGTTCATGTGTTCAACAAGCTCTTAATGGACATCTGGATGACTACAAGTTCCCCCATGTGCAATGGAGGTATACTTCTTCAGTTACATATTCATAATGATATAGTCTAGATGATTCTCTTGCACTGTATCATGTATCACGTGGAGGAGTAGCAGTTCTACTCTGAGCCCTTCTTAGAAGACTTCTCGCTCTACCTCTCCTGTTGTGTCTCTATCCAGGCACCTTTCAGAGGAAGCTCATTTTCTTCACTTATATCCACAGTGCCATTCTCTCAATCAGTACCCACAGTTTGTGACCATGGGTGAGCGTAGGTGCTGAATGTAGTTCAACCAGTAAACAGAAAGCGCCACTTTCAGGTTTTTCTCTCTCTTTACCACAGCAATGCATCATCTGCATCACTGCAGACACTCTACGCTCCCTTCACTCATGAGCAAGACACTGAGATACTTAAATTTCTCCAGTTGGGGAAGTCAGTTATAACTGATTTACAGTAGCCACTTCACTTTTTTCTAGTTGAGAACTATGGAGGTGGAGGTGCTAATTCCCATTCCAGTCGCCTCATGCTTCCCTGCAAACCACCCCAGTGCAAGGTGGAGGTTGAATCACTTGATAAAGCCAACAGTACCACACCATCTGCAAAATGCAGAAACAGCATCCTAAGACCACTGAACCTGACATCCTCCCCACCCAGAAATTATGTCCATAAAAGTAGTTGACAGAATTGGTGACAAAGGACAGTGCTCGCAGAGTCAAGCACACACCAGGAATTAGTTTGACCTTTTGCTAGCAATGCCAACCAAGCACTTACTATAGTTTTACATCAACTGAAAAGCAAGTAACAATGAACCTAATACCCCATCCTTCTGAAGGACTCCCCAGAGGACATGCGAGGGATGTGATTGAAATCCTTCTCTAAGTCCAGAAAATACATGTATTCTGGTTGGTCAAACCCCCACACACCCTTGAATATCCTCATGAGGATAAAGAGATAGTCTGGTGATCCATGACTAGGATGAAGCAATAGGATAGGATTTAGTCAGGCAATGGATGCAATACTTTGAGGATTTTCTCAATACATATTTAATAGATGAGACTGGGTGACTCACATGTCAGGTAGTTAAGAAAACTCCAGTGCCTGGGGTCCTGGAGTGGATAAAATTTGCCCCAAATCCATTAAGGCTCTGGTGGTTGTATGGCTGCCCTTTGGGAACAATGCATTTGGAGTGGCAAATTCAGATCGTTATTCCAGTTTCTGAGAGGGCAGATCAGAAAGTCTCTAGCGACTGTATACCAAAGTACTGGAGAGAAGAGTTTTCCCATTGGATGAATCATGCATTTAGGGGGAAGAAAGGTGTTTTTATCTTTGTCCCTTCTTAAAACAATTAGTCAAAATTGCTCGTGTGCCAACAATATTTGATAATCAGCTTTTTTACGGTGAAACATTACTCCAACTGCATCTTAGTTTGCAAGGAAATGTGAGAGAAATAGTCGCTACATTTTGAAGATACCTTAATATTAATTCCAGTGTGGCCTCAGACATGCTACATTGTTTCATTAAGTAGCAGCAGTGCCCTGTACCAAACTACCAAAGCTAGAAATATCAGTGACGTTTTGCTCCTAAAGCGGTTATGAATAATCTCTTCTTTCAGTCTTACCTATTCATTGCTCTGTCTCTTTATCATTTTGCTCAGCTAAATCCCCTCTTGTAGTAACATCAAATGTGGAATAAAAGAATGACATGCACTTGATTTATGTGTGTTTGTGTGAGACTGAGTGAGCTCTCTCTCTCTCTCTCTCTCTCTCTCTCTCTATATATATATATATATATATATATATATATATATACATATATATATATATATGGGAGGATGTCAGGTTCAGTGGTCTTAGGATGCTGTTTCTGCGTTTTGCAGATGGTGTGGTACTGTTGACTTCATCAAGTGATTCAACCTCCACCTTGCACTGGGGTGGCAACACTTTCAATCATTTTGTGCACCACCTCTTTTGAAATAGAAGTGGTCAAAAATAATGAGAAAAGCTCATCTGGTAATTGCTTTTTTTGTTCTACATGTGCAAACATCAAATAGGTGATGGACTGCTCAGCCGACTTCACAGATGCCTTTAACTTTGGTAGCGTCCATTAGCTCAGTGGCATGTGCCAGGTTTGATGTCTGTATAAACACGTCTTAACGTTCCAGATCTAAATTTGAGTCATTTTCATACTGGGATCCATCCATATGGGCTAACAGTGCAGCAGTCACAGTAGAGTGTGACTAAATCGTATTACGCTAGACATCCCCTATGGAGTGTGAATTTATAAGTGCTCTGATCAGTCACAACATGTCTGGTATTGTGAAGGTCCTTGTCATGTCACCAAAACAGCTCTGGCATATTGGGGCACAGATATAGGTGCTATGAGGTGTTCTGGACCATCCTGCATTAGGAGTTTGAAAGCCATATCTCAATGCCTTGGATCCTTTATTGTGTTCCTCAAGCTGGGCCGTGTGGAGGGCATATTTCTGCCTAACAGCGGCACTGCTCGAAGGGTCATGTCAAAGTAACATGCACATGAATAGTTTCCCAGCAGAGCAGGGCGTTGTAAAGAAATTATTGATGTTGTTTAATTCACCTATCAGTGTTTTAAATGTTGTGTGTGTATGTTATACATGCATTTGTTTAGCATACATGTATGGCATTCAGGTTCTATCTTTTAACTGCAACTTTGCATGTGCTTGCGCTGTGTGCAGGTGTAGCATGTTTTCATGTCCACTTTGTGCATCCATATGTGGCTCGAGTGCACGTGGATAGGCTTCTCTCCAACATGTGTGTGGCTCAAGCCTATTACAGCAGATGACTCCTGCGGTGTGGCTGGCAGGCAGTGAGATATGAGTATCCGTCTCTGCTCTTCCTCCCGCCGAGCAGACCAGGCGCAGTCTGTCACTTAGTGGCAGCGGATGATTCGCAACCACAGAGTGGAGAAGAAGGCCGTACATTAGCTGGTACATATAGGAGGACAGCTTCCATTTGTTTTCTGTCATATTCTTGAGTTATGTCTAAATTTGCTCTCAGTTTATTTTGGAAAAAGATTCCAATTAAGAAAGAAGGCAAAAGAAACATGTAGCAAAATGGAAATGGGTGTAAGAGGGGAAAAAAGAAGGACAAAACGACTAATGTACCTGTAATAAGCAAAGAAAAAAAACACAATAAGAGCTGTTGGAAAGCATGATGAATTATGTGAGCCATTTAGACTTTACATTTAAGAGAAATACCCTAAATGGTCTGGCTTAGTGAGAAGAGTGTTACCACTATACAGAATGAATAAGTACAGACCCAACAGGAAGTTAGCACATTAGCTTTACTGCTAATATGCTAACTTCCTGTTGGCTTTGTATTTATTAAAACCTTCGTATAGGTGGAACTAGCTTTCTTCTGTCTCATTTATTATCAGTTGGCAAGAAAGCAAAAAAGAGTAGTAGTGATCAAGATGTTTCCTATAAAAACATCATAAATTATACTTGATATAAATTAATTGGGGGGTTTTTTCAGGGTAGGGTTGGCCACACAAGAACAATCTTTTCTCAACACTAAGGCTACTTGCTAGATTTTGCCATATGCATCTTCTTCCCTTTGTTGGAGGATTAAGCAGCTAAAATATCAGCTATTTGACGGTGGTGCAGCACTGCCCAAGCAACTGCCTGTAATAGGAGATAAATAACATCTATATCAGGTATTGTTTTCAGTTTTTATGAGCAGACGCTGAACCTTATGATGCCACTTTGTATTTCTTACAGGGACTCCAGGCTTAACCTTATTTTGGTGTGAGGCTGTTTTTTGTTTTTTTTGTTTTTGTTTTGCTGCCAGTGTTTAACATTATTACTGCTCTCTATAATTGAACTGTGAATTGTGAATTTCCTAAATCTACCCTAGGGCTAGATTTGTTTCTGACAAGTTATACCAAACTACTTGTTCTTAAATCATAAATCTAAAAACATTTATAAGTACACTGTAAGAAAAAGTCCTAATATAAAAGTATTTTACTGTGTATTTTACAGTTTTGTTCTGTTCTTCTAGAATATCATTAAATTTACATAAATAGACTGTGATTTCACATTTCAAATGTAAATTAACGTAAAATCGCTGTAATGTAATAAAACATAATTTTCTTGTTTCTTAAATGTATTTGTCTGTACATATGCATATTTAGATTGTTAAAATACATTCACAAATGTATCATGATTTCACAAATATTTGTCCGTTATTTGAAAGATTGAACTGTTAAATTCAAATGTAATGCTATGGAAAAATATATGAAATGATTCTTATAAACATCAAATAATTATTACTATTTTTGCTGTTTAGGGCGATCGTGGCTCAAGAGTTGGCAGTTTGCCTTGTAATCAGAAGGTTGCCGGTTCGAGCCCCGGCTCGGACACTCTCGGTCGTTGTGTCCGTGGTCAAGACACTTCACCTACTGGTGATGGCCAGATGGTGCGATATGGCAGCCTCGCCTCTGTCAGTCTGTCCCAGGGCATGCAATCCATTATTATTTAAACCAACTGTTAACTGTATATTTCTGTACATTTAAGTATTATTATTCATATTGCCACATTCATTGACCTTGTTTATAGGTAATTTCATTGTTTAATCACATTAAAATGTTCCTAATTTAATGTTTAAAAGCACTTGAAAAAGGCAAAATCCCATGTAAAATTAGGGCAACAAACTGTATTGTCATTACTGAAAATAACCGTATTTTTATGAGAAAGTTATTTTCTGTTATTTGATGGTAATATTTTGGCGCCCCAGCTGCCGGAATATTACTGTTTTTCTAGGATTTTTTTTTTAACAGTGTATTTAAGTGATTTAATCTCTTTATTTTTGAAAGAGCAGGGTCAACACTTTCCAAATCTATAAATATCCTGTATAATAATTGCAATAGTAATAGGTATTCATTAGTATGTAAGATGACGGTAATTCAGACTGCACAACATTCAACAAGAAGAGCACTTATGTCATCAAAGTATATCCAGCCACTTGTACGGGTCTTTCTATTTTCTGTGTGTTTATTTCAGGGTTGAAAATGAACCTTTGTAGGTACATTTTACTCAGGAGGTTCACCCCCCAGCCTGACATGATTGAACACATCAATGATTTAAACTCTGCCTGACAACTCCATTTCCCACCAGTGACCCCCTAATACCCACACACAGGCACAAAAGAGTCAGTAACCATGAAATGGCATCACCCACCAAGGCAGTGAGGGGTCAGCTTGATGTTGAAAGGTTGCTATTGGTTAGCTGACTGACTCACGCGTATGACAGGAAATATAAAAGTTTACCTGAATGCCTCAAAAGAGTCTTCTTAGATGTTTTTTGGTCACAAAGGTCAATCTATAACATCATTTTTATGCCTTCCAACTGCTATATCAGTACACGTAGCTGCTGTAAACAAAGAACAACTTTTATTTTTAATCGTAACACCCCGAGACAACCACCACCACGCCCACCTTTCTTTTTAAATCGAAAGGATCAGTTTAAGTCCGTTATGTTCCAAGGTATTCTACAGAGGTCATGCAAGTTCATGATTACCACTGAAAGTTTCCAAGACTGTGTTTTGAAGAATAACTCTTACTGGCTCAGTGGTAAGAGTTATTATACAGAATTTACAAGGGCAGTAGTCAAGAAAATATTTATAGGAGGGGGAAGCTGCTTTAAGTCAATCTTCTATGAGGATGAAGGTTAACCAGACCATCTTTCTGCCTCTCCATTCATCTCATGTTCCATTTGTCAATCTATTTATCTGTTCATCACTTTTTGTCTTTCCCTCTCGTTGGCCTCTTGGTAACCTCACACTGGATGAGAATGTCAGTGTTCAGTGGCATTTACGGCCCATTCCCACTGCCCTCAGAGGGCCTAATTACTCCTAGGTCAAAGGTCATTTTGTGTGTTTTTGGATTGCGTGTTTGGCAGAGGGAGGTTCATGAACACACTCTCAGCATGCGCTAATGATTCCACCTGATGGTCGTGGATCCGATCAATCATCTCTGAAGGCAGAAAATATTCAACAGACACAGATGAGGGTCTTTCCCATGTGATTAATCTATGGTGATGCACACACATGTGTCAGGTTGTAAGGTGGAAGCATTTCATCAATGTATTGATTAGACTATTGATTAGATTAATAGCAAGTATAAACACTGGAGGTGCTGCTACATTATGCACTGACCGACTGAATGGTTATGTGCATTTATGCACTAGCATGTGTAAATATGTCAGTGAGCAAACAAACGTGAGCATGGTTGCATGTGCTTCTAAGCATACATGTGTGCATCTACTTTAAATATGTCTGTGTTTACATATATGCATGTGTACGGGAGTCTTCATGTACTAAGTAGCTTAGAAGTGGCAGCTGTGGCAGAGTGCACTGAATACAAAGACCCCACCCTACCCCCTCCAGTCAACCAACCGTCAATCAAACACTCTCAGGAGGAAGTGTGTGCTGGTGTGTTTATTTCTTCTTCTGTCAATCAGCTCGACTGATGGCCCACCCATCTGTCTACCCATCCATACATTGTCCATGCATGTGAATATTCATTATGCATGCCAACAAAGTGAGTTGATGGAGCTTTTTATATGGGGTGTAAACACTGAGAATCCATAGTTCCTTTCATGCATGAAACCCACAAATTTACTTGGTTCAGTTTTCCTGGTAAGATAATGGTTAATTACTGAAGGCTTCTCTGACTCATTGTTCAGTTTCTAACACATTCATATGCAGTTTTTGTTTTTAAATATTTTCTATTATCTTTTTGGACTGCATTAATATGTGGAATCCTAATTTTTACCTCATGTTAGTGTGGTTGGTTGTGGATTGAGCTATAATACCAAAATTCTACCCGAGTGAGTTAGCAACATGCTCCTGCAAGCTAAATCAAATATTTCCTTCATGAGTTGGAGGAGTCCAAAAAAGAGCAAAATAAGGCTGTTTTTTCAGACTGCACTGGGGCACTGGTGGATTGGTACCATGTCAACTTTATTTATAAACAACTTTAAACACAGTGATAATAGACACGAAGTGCTCTACACAAAATTGAAAAAATACATTCAAAACAATAAGAAATAGAAAAACAAACCAAGAAGAAAAACTGCTATAATACAATAAAAACAAGAAGATCAATATCTCATGCAAGCCAGAAGAGCTATATTGTGCTCTTTTTTTATATGTTCCGGTCATAGGATGAGCATCAGCATTTTGAACCAACTCCAGATGTGAGAGGCAAGACTGGCTCCTGCATAAAGTGCATGTATCACTGCCTACAAAGGACACGTTTCACCTTTGCCTATGGCCTTAAATGAAAGAAGCTAGACCTTACTAGTGCACCAATTTGTCCGTCCACTTTAAAACCACTGTCCATTATAAAGTCCACTATGGAGCAGTGGAAGCTGACAGAAATCCTCCTACCAACTAAATATTAACTAAACCTTTTCAAAGCATTATATGCACAAGATGCTGTTAACAAGATATTTGGATGGTTAGCTATTGCAAAAGCAGTGGTTGATCAAGCAGAAGAATAACCACATAGTTACCAGAATCAGATGCCAGGAAAATATCGTGAAACACTCTTAACACTGCTGACTCTGTGCCATGAAGGGTTTTAAACCCAGATTAGTTATCACCATTGCCTCACAGCAAGCAGATCCTGGGTTTTAATTAATCAGTGTGGAGTTCTATATGCATGTTCTTGCTTTGTCTGCTTGGGCTCTCTCCAGGTACTCCTACTTCCTCCTGCAACCCAAACTCATTTGATTATATTTGTTGAGCTGTTTGAAAAGTTGTATTGTAAATTTCCTGAACACTTAAAAAAACATCACTCTGTTTATTCTTACTTCTAGCTAAGCACCACGACCAACATCTGCACAATGTGCACATCACTCGGATGACGGAGAAATCTCTATGCCTGCAACTGGAAGCAACTACAGGCTGCACTGCACACACACACACACGCACACACACACACACACACACACATACACACGTATTAATTTTCCTATAAGATTTAATTGCTAAATAAATAAGTGAAGGTGCCATTAATAATTATTCTGGCCAACTTCAACCCCTGACTGCAGCAAAGTCACAGCTTAGATTAAACTATAACATTACCAGATGTTATAGGGTAAACCTTTCCCATCTGCAACAAGTTTCTCTACTATTTTCTTCATTACCACAGGGAAGACTCCCGCGACAGTGACACCACCACCAGAGAACATCTGACTGCAATCTCATGGCATCTATTTCACTGAAGGACATCTATTGAAGGACTGTTGGACTGCGCTGCAAAAGGGATGCCAAAGGGGTACCCAGTGCATTTGAATGTACCATCAGTGGGGCCCTGGCCAGGCATCAGCTTGTGACAAGATGGGAGTGAGTCTTCCCTTTCATTGCAGCACAGCATGCACAGCACAGGTAGTTGTGCCCATTTCAGACAAGCGCATGTGGTTCCATTCACTTGTAAATTATTCTCCCATTTCCCTGCATACGTCAGGCGTTTACATCATTCCCCAGTGGTAAACACAAGCACTATGATAAGGAAAGCATTGTGTAAATGTACTCTAGATCACAACAGCAGTAAACAAGTGTGAAAACAGACCCGCATGGTAAGGGGGAGAGGGGAATACAGTATGAAACCCAGTGAGAAAACAATATGAACAGTGATAACAAGCAGGCCTGTTCCTTTGTGGTGTTTGTTCTATGGAAATCTTTTATGTGCTTACTTGGAAATACTGGAAAAGCACCCCCGTAGTTTGTTCCCTGCCACCACCACAGAAAATGATCTCAGTATTTTTAAGTCAAGGGGCACATTGTGAGGAAACTTTTAGCCATGGTTTTAAAGGTTGTTTTTCTGCTTTTGTCTTTTTATGCATGCATTTTCAACGTTGTATGCATTTATATACTACACACAGTATAAAGCAGCAGACTTTTGCCAGTGTGTGTGTGTGTGTGTGTGTGTGTGTGTGTGTGTGTCCATCATATCGCGCATGTGTCTGTGGCACCTCACGTGGAGGTTTGCCTCCCCTCCGGCTGCCTAGCAGCTCGATGTGCCAGAACAAGGTCTGTATCTGTGCCAAGTTCCACACACCACCACACTCACCTCACATGGCTCCCAGTAGTTCTCCTATCCAGTTTTTGGTTATTCAAAAGGTATTTTCCTAAATTGTTCTTGGCACTTGGTGTGCTGAGTGAAATCCTCCTAGGCTTTGAAATAAGCTCACACACTGTGGGTTTAAAGACGTACAGATATCAGTGGATGGTTTAACACAAATCCTTTCTTTTGGGAAGTGAAATTCAAATTAAAGCTAGACTCATTCATTGTAATTAAATTTGGTATTATTTAAGATACAACAAATGTCTCTTTTTGATCCACGAACTGTCTGTTCCCTATGTAAACTTGTTTCTTCCACTAAAAAATAAAATAAAATAAAATTCTGTCAATGAGTCAAACTTTCAACTCACTATCTCAAAATTTCAGCATACTCAAAAGTTTGAATTGGATAGTTAAAATTTTGAGATAATAACTCAGAAGTTTGACTTTGATCTCCCTGAATGTTTTCTTTTTTTTCAGTGGTGGAAACATGTTTTCACAGCTCGCACCTGATTCTGGAACCAGAAAGATTGTGCCTTCTTTACACTGTAATGAACATGTAGCCCATTGCACGCAGGAATCACTCAAAGCCCTAAACAGACTCAATGAATCCAACGACAAAGGTGCTCTCACTGTGTGTAACCATGGTAATGAAGGGCACCAAACCATCCTCACCTAGGTGTTATGCTTTTGGATTGTCCACTGGTGAATCCCATTCACTTGAATGTAAAAGCTCAGGAAAACCAAGAAAGAATATGAGTCTGTATACATCTGGAGAATGAACTGATTAGAATTAGGTATGAAAAACAAATTTTTTAACATCATCATGCAGGAACAGTATGAGAAGAGCATGGAAGATGATTGTAAACTGCGGCTTGTCAGTTTGGAAGAGCTATAGGATCACAAAAGCAGCAATTTTCCATTGAGCTTAATGTTTGGTTAGCAAAGCATGTTAATATAAATTGCTAATAACTCCATGTTAATATGAGATGCTAGATAGATAGCAAACATGTTACATTTTAAATTATTGTTGGTACTGTTGGCTCTATTCATGGTTGAAAAACAGTTCCATGAAACCTGTATGTAAACGTTTTAGCGAGAGACCGTTTGATTTTGTATGGTTTGTATTAATTTTATGTGTTGTGTTTTTCTCTGCTTGTGTTCTATGTAATAGACAATAAAGCTGAGCGCATCTATAATTATTATTAGAATAAGAATAAGAATAACTTTATTTATCCCGAGGGAAATTCTTTTGTCATGTACATGCTCAAAGCAGCAGGAGAGACAGAGGAACAGATGAATAAGATGTACAATATATACAATAAGAATAGCAGTATAATTGAAGTAGAATTGAAGTTTATATTCAATTGTGTTAATTTTATATTAAATTAAGTTTACTTTTCTGCTCTGAGCACATCTTACATCCTGTTCTTTTTCACTTTTACACAAGTAATAAATTTAAACTAGTAGTTTAAAAACTGGTGTGTGTGTGTGTGTGGGGGGGGGGGGGCGGAGATGGCAGCTTTTATTCACGTTTGTCCCATTTTCTACTCTCCTCCTCTTAAAAAAATGGGGAAAATAGTATTCTTCCAACACAGACCTTGTTTTGGTTTTTTTTCTTGCAGTGGAAGAAGATTATGGAAAGAGTGAAATTCAAGAGAAAAAAATTGGGAAACCCCAAACGCTCCAACATGTGAAAGAGTTGAAGGAAAATTACCAGCAGCAATGCCCCTGGTATATGAGCAGAGCTGTGGCAAACATGGTCCTGTTCTTTTTTCTTTTTTTGTTTAAACTAAAATACATGTTTATTCTTTGAACACAGCCTAAAACCTTTAAAAGCTGGCTAGATGACAACTGAAAGCTGTTTTGCATCTTTAAGCTAAACAAAATGAGTGGTATCCACTTTTTAATGTGGCTCTCCAACTGCAAGAGGGGTGGATAAGCACATTTCCTAAACTACCAAACTAAAACAAAATAAGACATGAATGCTGGGACAGCACAGGTGGTTTAAGCTGCGCTGAATGCAGCTGTGACTTGTCTGGTACAAAGAGAACAGCAGGAGAAGAAAAAGGGAACACACACATAGAGTGAGAGAGTGTACGCACTCACAATTTCCTCAAATGTTGTGTTTTCTTTCCATGTAGAAGTGAAAACACGGTGCAATGATCATGCAAGCATTTGAGAATGTGTGTGCATGTGCGTTTTTAGCTGTGTTTGCTGGCTCTTCTCCTACTGTGTGGTAAATATTTCTTCGGGAGAATCATCCCGGTCTGTTCCCAGAACAACCACCCAGCCTTCAGCCAGAATTATTTGTTATTAATTCCACGAGTATGAGCTTCTCATCTTCTTCCATTCGCCTCCCTGCTTACAGTAAGCAGCTGAAGCGCCATAGTGTGCATGAGAGAGGGAGAAATAGAGGCAGAGGGAAAGAGAACAAAAGCAGAGAGAATCAACATGTGACAAGTGAAACTCTGTCCACGCACGAGAAGAGTCAGGTGATGCCAAGGTCAGATCAAAACAATAGCAGGAGTGCACGCACGTGAATCGTCTCCCCCGCACACAAGCTCCCCCCCTCACGACCTTTTTCTCAAAAATACGCTGTACGCTTGTGCAGCTGTCAAAAGTTGGCTTTTTGCGGCACTCGCTGCTTTTGTTTTCTTACAGAACAACCTCTTTCTCCCTGATCACAAGCCAAAACATCAACTTACGTTGTCAGTATATCAGCAGTCATTTGACGAGTTGGGTAGCCTTTTGGGGGAGTTCGTAACAGCAGATTTAAAAAAATGAATCTTACTGTGAGTCATTTCCTCCTCCTCAAAAAAAAAGGGGAGGGGGGGGGTATGAATATATGTTATAAATATATATTGATTAGTGTAATTGCATCATCAAACAAATTGAAACATCTTGAATACAGTGGCTGAGATGGACATCACTGTCTAGCCTAATCGCATTTTTTTCTGTGGCTTGAGACCGGCCACATATGTGTCAAACACTAACGTTGGAGGAGAGGAGAAGGTGTTTAATTCATGTCTGCTCGTTCAGTCTCAAGATATAAAGGATCATAACTATGTAGTATCATCTGAGAAGGCCTCCCGAAAATGAAAGAAAGGCAACAAAGCCACTAGCATTAGGATAAAACCTTTCCCTCCTAACCTCAACCCTCATCTCCTGAATTTAAATCAGGGCACTAACACATTAAAACGTGTATATGTATTTCCAATATTGTCGGAAGTACTTATCGTCAGTATTGTCACCCCTGTTTCACACACCTGGGGGTCTTCTCACCTGCACCTCGGGTTAAGGGTGCATGTGTGTCTTCCTGTGTCTCTGTGTGTCATTAGTGTCATTAGTGGTGGTTGGTTGTTGGTTCTTGTTGATTCCAGGGAGCATGGTTGGATGTTCCGGCGTGGTCGTTGACCCACTCCCTTGGTAGTCCGGGGTGCCTTGGACCTCTTCTGTGCTGGGGGGGAGACCCTGATTTAGGCTCACTCCAGGGTGACCAGCCTCTAGCAGTTTCATCTGCCCGTCTCCTCTGGGACTCCCACCTCAGCTTTCCACCCTCATTTTCAGGTACATTTTGTGATAAAAACACATACTCACGCATGACACTCTTTCTTTTTCTCTCTCTCACACTCATACGCACACACACACACACACACCATAAGCAGATTGTAGATTTATGTATCTGTGCCTTTTTAAATTTTTGTGTTCCAGCTGTTTGTTTTGCTTACAGGTATGGCAGTTTGCAATATATTATGCATTTCTAGTTGTACACTGTCCCTCAAACAACTCAGCTCAGTATGGCTGTCATACAGAAGTAAACTTAACTGACTCACTGACTTGTGTTGGACTTCTTTCACATGGTTACAGCCTCCTGCAGCGGAATTAAACAGTAGATTCTCAGCCTACACTCACTACAGATGAATGGCAGCCAACAACAATGACAGTTGTTTTTTCTACGGTAGCCAACATTGGTAATATAATGCACTTGAATTGGGACGGGTAAGAAAACAGAATTCAGTTTACTACAGTGTGCAATCTACTGACATCTATGGGTGAGATTTTACACACTGTAACTTTAACAGCCCTGTCACTTACAGGGAAATCATTAGGACCTGTCATGGTCCTGGGTCATTTTGACCCAGCGTTCTTAGTATTCTTGTGTTTTTGTATTTTATCCCATGGTTCCTAGGTTGTTCAGTTTAGTTTATTAGATTCCCCTTGTGTCCCTACCCCCTGTGTCCCCCTCCATGTATCTGTGAGTTCCCATGCCTCGTTTCTCCTCCTTGTGTTTTATTCCATGTTTTCCCCAGCCCATCTGTCTGTGCTCTCCCTGTGTTCTCTCTCCCCCTCCTGTCCGTGTCTCTGTGTACTTCCTGTTTTACTTTGATAGTCTCCCATCAGTGTATGTCACATTGTGTTTGCTCCTGCCCTGTCTTGTTGCAATTATCAGTATCAGCTGTGTTCCCCGTGTGCTCCCACGTCCCTCGTAATCCTTCTGAGTATTTATGTGTGCGTCTCCCTCAGTTCTGTGTCGCATCCTCCCTCTTAGCTGTGTGACCTTCCTCGTGTCTTCCCTGTGAGTTTAGTATTCCCAGTTTAGCTTCATACTGTTGTTTGTATCGCCTTTTTCCCGTTCTGTTAATAAAGCTATATTTTGAGTTAAGCCCCCGTTCTGGTGAGTTTGCATTTGGGTCCTTCTCCTGCCTACACACCGCGTTTCATGACAAGGACCAATCATCTACCTATAAACAAAATATCAATTCTTTTGAATGGGACATGAAAAGAAAATTAACCTATTGTAATAAATAGAGTGACCTCCTGTCTAAATAAATGACACTAACAGTTTTACAAAAGTGCAAAATGAAAGGCAGTTCTCTCTTTTTCATGAGCTACAGAATTTATGTTGTGGACAGTTGAAATATTGGCAAATCAGTTGCAATTCACGCTGTTCTATGAAAATAACATTCCTGCCTGCATTTCTGAATGTCTAGTAAAAAATCAATCTTTTTCACACTCTCTGATGTGAGAATGAGCTACATCATCAAATTTACAGGTGGCAAAAGCAACTTAATGTGTTGAAAGACATCAAAAGCCTAAACCAAATGGGGCTAAGGGGAGCTATTACAGCCCAGTGTGCTGCTTAAGGTTATTTATTTCTTGTTTCTTTTTTCATGTAGGGATGTGCATATTAACCTCTTACTACTTGTCTTTTTGAAATTGTTCTTTTTTTTTTGAAAACCTATTCCTGCTCTCACAAACCCCATGTCACCTTTTTGATTATAGCTACTTTTTTGCGAGTTATTTTGATTTAGTTTTATTTCGTTTTATTATATATATAATGAGCATTTTACTTTATTTATCTCTTTGTGTTTTGCAAAGGAGCAACTTCAAGTAAAAAGGATAGTAGATTTTATAGTATTTTAAAAAGATTTTATAGTGTTTTTATTCTGTGTGGATTTGTCATTACACACTACACTGATTTTACTGTAATTTGACCTGTAATTTTTCACCCATTTACTCTCACAGCATCTCAAAGACTTCCCATTTTAAAACACTGGCTGAATAGTGGCAGGTACTGATCTACCTGAAATCAACTGAATGTGGCTTTTGAGTCCTACGGTTCCAGAATGTGATGATCTTTAATACAATGAATCCTTAAAAATGTAGTTAAAACTTATAATTCACAACCATCAGCAGTATTCGACAAGGGCCACTTGTTTTCTTGCGTCATCTGTCAGATTTTCACAAAAACTAAATATCCTTATCAAGTGAATAGAGTGAAGCTCTCATGTGCTCTTTGTCCAAAAGCTTCATTTTATCTGCCTTCCATACCCCTGGTTGGATCTTAAGAAATCACCCACTTCTAATAGGATTATGAAGACGCCAGCCCTACCGCAGATCAGTCCTGAGAGGAATGAAATGGCTTTGGCTTATCCCTGAACTAAGACAAATGCTACAGATGGCTCCTTTTGCTGCTGGTGAACGGTACTGAAGAGAGAGAATCACTGAATGTATGAACACTCACACTGTGTTCATCCCCTTTTCCTTGAGAGCTTGGGGGCATTGGTGGACTTTGCCATTCAAGACTGGAAAACCCCACAATAAAAACTTGGGCCTAATTCAAAGAAAATCTTGATAAACGGAAACCGCAACAACTTTCCAAACACTCAACCAGTAAATCTGCAGACTAACAAAAACACGAGTGGTACAATGAATAAACGCTTAATCTTTAACTGATTTTCAGCCATCACAGCAAACATCTGGGAAGGAACAAAGGGGAAAGTCAACTGACTTCATCATTTTCATTTATGGTGTCATCATCTGACACCATAAAAAAATGTGGGTTAATGACAGGAAAGATTTTCAGGAAATGCAAACCAAGTTAAATTCTCTTTGCTACCACAGTCATATCTATATTATTGTATCGTGTATATATACATATATATATATATATATATATATATATATATATATACATATATATTTATTAAGTGTCACAGTGCCCTAACAGCAAGTTATTCAACTGTGGTCATAAACTCAACATGTGAGCTAAGATTGTAAAATCCTTTTTTCACAGTATATAAAAATGATGAGCCGTCCTTAGTTCTGAACATCTTTATGGGAAAACTAAGAATGGCACAATTCTAACAAGCTTGAAAGTCAATATTCGCTACTGCCACCTTTATTATTCAGCTCAGCCTGAACTCTTTTATGCAAACTTTCTTTAAGTAGTTTTTAGGAATAGTTCTCCAGGACGTTCAAAGCTCTTCTTGGATGTTGGCTGTTTTGTGGTCCATTCACTGACAAGGTGATCCCACACTGCTTTAACAATATCCAGGCTCTGAGGAGGTCGATCCATCACTTATAGTGTTCTGGTATCCTTGTACTGCACTGCCAGTTTGTTTGGGGTCATTGCCATGCTCAAAGATGTGAACTTCAGATGTTACTGCACAGTTGATCCAAATATGATGTTGCCCAACAACACAGCATCCCAAAACCTTGGCAGAGCCTCCACCATGTTTTATAGGTGGCTGTAGCAACTCACTGTTGTACCTCTCACCTGACCTCCTCCATGCATTTTTATGACAATCTGAACCAAAAATGTTCATTTTGTTCTTCATAATCATGACTTAATAGTACACAATACAAAGTTCATCCATTTTTTTTTCCATTTTTGGGTTGACTGGAAGCTATCCCAGGGCTGCAAGTTTATCGCAGGGCTAACAAAGAGAGACCAGCAACCATTCACGCTGACATTCACACCTACAGACAATTTAGAATCACAAGTTAACCTGACATGCATGTGTTTGGACTGTGAGGGACGTCGGACTCCCTGGATGCAACCAGGACCAACTGAACCAAACTCTAAACTCGACATAGAAAGGACCCTAGTGGAGTTGACCACCCCACCACTCTGCCCACCCACACACACGCGCGCGCGCACACAATATGCACTGACAAAAATTGCACAGTAGACTCTGGCTTCCCCCCACAATCCAAAGACTGTTAGGTTATTGATTCTAAATTGGCGAGAAGCCTAAACATGAGCACGAGTGGCTGTCTGTATCTTTCTGTTAGCCCTGCAATAGACCTGTGACCTGTCCCGGGTATGCCCCACTTGAACAGATGTATAAAATATATAAGAGACCTACTTGAACATATATATATGAATATATGTTGTATTTACTGTAGACCTGTGCAATTGTTTTTATTGGGAGGATGGTTTTTCCTCTCTTCTTCATCATATAGTAATCACACTGGATTATCACCTCTTCTGCGGATGTGAAGGACACAGTGTTCCCTTTCATCGTAGTCTGCCGCTGATGATTTAAATCAAGCATTCCTCTAGTAAGGCTGCAATTAATTGGCAAAAGCGAGAACTTCATCCAAGTGCCAAAGCCAGGTTTTATTAAATGCTAAATTGATAAATCACAGGTTGGTGAAACAAGACTTGAATCAATAACTCCCGCTTTTCGTAGCCTATACTCTCCTCTGTTGGCCGAGAACATGCCTCTGTAGTATAACACTCAGTCCGTGACCTTTTATCTGAGGACAATGTCCCCTGCAGCTGATTTCCATATAATTCCAGACTCCCTTTAGCCTCATGGGAGGAGGAGGGGGGGAGGGTTTTAATTTCACCCTCCTCACCAAAAATCACTGCTCTATTCCTGTTATCTCACCCCCTGGTCAGTGCAGAGAACATAGCCCACTCACATGTACATACACACACCTTCTCGGTCAAATCTCCTCAGATCAGAGTGACATAATGCAACATGAGCAGGAAGACAGATGCAGCTGGAGTGACCTGCAGAAACCTTTTAATAGCTTTTCATTGCTTGACTTTTCTTTTTTATCCTTTAAATCCACTTAGAATGGAACATAGGGCTGCTGTAAATGACTGGCTGTCTCGGCCTGAGTTGGAAAAGGGCAGCCTTTGGAGCCACAGGAGTGTGATTGGAGTGTTTAAGAGAAATCAGTGGAGGAAGGGAAGGAATAATTTGCATTTCCTCTCAAGTGACTCTGGCAGTAACAAGCTGACGAACAGCAAAAAAAAAGAAGATGAAAGGTTTAAACATAGTTATAGGTAAGCTGCACTTACAGGTAACTACTAGGAAACCTACCAATTTATTTCCATTTATCTCTCCATATGTATTCTGTGTAAGTGCAAACTATCAAAGCTTCTGTGGGAAAAATCACAAGAAAAGTGGTGTACAAGATAAGTGATAGTTTTAGCCGGTCACTACCAGGTGATATTTTTTTTATGACTAAAACGGATAGCAAGTGATGTATGCCATTGTGCTCTTTTACTGCTCACTGATGTGTCAGGCTCATTTCATTTCATTTCAAAAAGTGCCTTTTAAATGCAGTGATGTAGAAGCTTTTTTCTAATTGAACATCAATTTGGCTAATTTCATTTACCTTTCATCTACATCCTTCTGCTAATCTACTCAAAAGCATCCTCACTTTATCCTGATTACCTTTGCCGTATTTATTTTGTCTGACGCACACATGCAGAGACTGCCACGTTACTTCTACCTCTCACTTACACAACTGTGTGCTGTGTGGATTTTTTGTTCTATTGTAAACTTTTTCACCAATGTTGCCGTGATAACAGAAACTATTTCTGACAACAGAGAAGCACTCAACTGGAAATGTCTTAATGACAAATGACAGCTTAAGCGATGGCAGTAAATACCTATGAGCATATGCCATGCCATTAGGTCTTGTGCTGCCGCCACTGGATGTCATAAAGCTGCCATAGTGTGACAAAAGGAGCCGGCAGCTGAAAATGCCCATTGTCTGCAAGCATTCAATGGTCATACCACACCCTTTGGAGCATTAAATGCTTTAAACAAGATGGGCAGTCTAGAAGTTTGTTTAACCACTCACAAACAACAGCAAATCTGAGATGTATGAATGTATGAATTAATGCACAAGAACACAACCACACATACACGACTCAAAGCATTTAGGCATTACACATGGTCAGGAGCACTTGCTGAAGTTATGCATTGTATCAATGGTTCAGGTGTCTGGTGGTGGTGCACTGCTTCTAGGACAACACAGCATGCCATAAAGGTCAAATAATCTAAAGCTGGTTCGCTGTACTTAAATGGCCTCCACAGTCACCAGATCTCAGTAGAGCACCTTTTGGATGTGCTGGAACAGGAGATGGAGACGGAAGGGGACAGATCTCTATGTCAATATGAACCAAAATCTCTTGGGAATGTTTCCAACTTGCTGTTCAATCTATGTCATGAAGAATTAAGGCAGTTGTGAACGCAAAAGGGTGTCCAAACCATTGCTAGCAATATGTACTTAATGTATTTTTTCATTTTTGTCCATGGATTTTATTGATATTGTCATAGCATTCAGATTTTCAGTTTGTATACCCAGGGTGGGTCAACATGTATTTAAATAGAGGGTGGAATGCTCATTAGCCTCTTATTTTTGTGACTAATTATAAAATAATCTAAAGGAATATAATAGAAAAACACAGATGAATATTTGGAATTCCTCATTAAGAAAGATGATACTTCACAGATTATTATTCATATACCCATGCTAGTCCTGTTGTATTTCCTGCAACTCTACCAAATATATACTGCTGGATTCGGGGCTCTAAGGTAGTTACATACAGCTCTAGGAATAGCCCTGAGCTATACATACATTTTTATTAGCAAGAGAGAAAAAAATCTATACTACATTTAAAGGATCTAGCCATGTATAGAAGTGTGTGTTACAGTGTGTGTTATACCCCAAATAACTTGGCTGAGAATGCCAAGGCAGCGCAACTTGGATTTGTATGGTAATGCCTTTGGCCCCAAGCCAAAGTGGACCCTACAGTTGAGTTATTCCACAAGAGCACATACACACACACACCATACACTCCGAGAAAATAGGGATGCCCTTTTACTTCTTTTGGATGGAAAAAGAAATACATTTCAATTAGCGGCCCAGTCCAAATACACCACTGTAAACACTGTGCATGCGAGTGTGTACGTGTGTGTGGTGTCTATGTGTGTGTGGAAAGGGGTGGTGGGGGGCTTGTGAATAGGCCCATAGAGTCGCTAACCACAGGCTGGCCATTACACCTAGTTACAGTCACCGCTGGATCGACAAGGAGACAGACAGTCTGCAGCACTGACAGAACTCCACTGTGTGTGTGAGTGTACGTGTGTGTGTGTGTGTGTGTGTGCGTGTGTGTGTGTGTGTGTCTTATATCAGGTAGGGGATCCCCTGAGTTACCCCTGTCAATACTACCACACGGTTAATAGAAAACATAAACTGTCAAACAGGGAACAAGGGAGAAAAAAGAGCTTTTCTCTTCCAGCAGAAAGAGTCCTCTGTAACCTGGAGCTGGTCGGACTGCTCGTCTGTCTCTCTGTCTGCGTCGCCGTCACTGGTGAAAGACGTATTCAGATGATTTACTTGAGAAAAAGCAGCAATACAAGGATGTTACAAATTGAATCAAATGGGTTTAAAAGTGCTAAGGTTCTTGATTAAAACTATGTTCTTCATCTAATTTGTAAATTGGACTGCATTTTCATGTCAAATGTAAAAAAGAAAAAAGAAAAGCTTGTAGTTTTTGACCAGATGTATTGGTAATTTCATGGCTTTTCAGGCTTCTCTCTTTGAGGGTTACCGATCAGCTGCTTCCATCTCACCCTATCCCTAGCATCCTTCTCTGTCACACTCTGCTTGTCCTAAAAATCCAAGTGCCAGCCAGGAGTTGAACCCAGAGTCATATGATTCATAGTAAGATGCGTTAACCATTGTGCCAATGGCCTCAGCTTAATGACAGAATTATAAATTGAAAAATAGACAAAAAAGACCGTGCTATAAACCCTTTCTGAAAATATTTCCTGAAAAGTGCATTTCTCTTTACAGCTCTCTCAGTACTCTGGCTTCCTCCCACACCCCACAGATTGTTAGGTTAACTGGTGATTCTAAACGGTCATAGGTGTGAATTTCTCTTTGTGTCAGCTCTGTGACGGACTGGTAACCTGTCCACGGTGCACCCAGCCTCTCGCTGGCATATGGAACCATCACGGTTGTTCGATGATTATGCGTAGAGCTTATGCACAGCTTTGTTGAATGTTGTAGCTGTTTACTCACCAGAGCTCAGGGGCACAAACAACCAGTCTGTAGGCCACTCTTGTTTATGCTAAAGTAGAGCTTTCAGCCCATTTTTTTTTTACCTTTGATGCAATTTTCTGTTTCTCTTTCTTTCAACCAATCAGTATTCAACCTATGCACAACGTCATAATTGGGTTTTGTTTTGCTTTTTCAAAAATCTGCATGCAAGCGCGTCTGTGTAGGTTGCCTCCCCATAGTCCTTCACTCTGTGACACACAGTACCATGAATCTCCCAGTAGGGTCCGGACCCCTGTTACCCTAAATTGGATAAATGGTTTAGAGCTGGAGTGATTTGTGTGACAAATAACAAACTAAAGCTTGAAAAAAGTCCAAGATCTGCATTTTTTTTTTTTTTTACTCTGCATATCTGTTCAATTGCATATTCATTTTTTTAATGAGTGAAATCAGGACTTCAATTTCATTCCAACACTCTCCCTGTCTGTTTCTCTTTCTTCCTCCGTATAAGCGTGCCTTTTTCTATGTTTACACACTGCGCCATTATACTGGCTTCGCCTTCAGTCTGTCTTACTTTCTGTCTCCCTCTCAGCTGATGCACAGTATTACTATTCTCCATCCTGGCTTTTACACACACCCCTCCCCCCTCTATTTATACACAGTGTTACTGTTCCCTCTCTTGGCTCCTTTTAAGAGTCTCTCGCTCTTGGACGCAGCCTTAAATGGAAAGTCTATACATGCTGTCTGTTTGTGTGGCCCAAAGAACTCCATTCAACAGCTGAGCATTTATAATGGTTTGTTTATGTCTTAAAGGGCTTTCCACAGTAACCCCACTGTCATGTGTGGAGTCTGGTTGAAGCAGTAGCCCGGCACACACACTTCACACACACGCTTGTGCTTGAGAGCATCGGGGATATGGATTTAATTAGTCTTATTATTCTAATCATAGGCTGTACATGACAGGCCATGCCACTGGGAGGGGATGAAGGGGGAGATGGAGAGGAGGAGGGAAAGCAAAGTGAGTGTGGAGGGGGGGCAAGGTGGAAAATACTGCTTTTTCCACTGATTGGGAGGATGGTGAGGTTATTACAGGTTGTTTTGAAGCCTTGAAATTCTACGCTAGTTCCATCCTTCCGGGAAAGGCTTAAATTTAATAAACTGCTCGCCCACTGAAGCACTCCTCATGTGCTTCTGTTTGATCGCTGTCAGAGCGCGGCCGGCTCGGTTAGGTTTTATGTCAGCATGCGCATGTGAGCGAGTATTTATCAAGGCTTCTTTTTTTCCCAGTTTGGCTCACATCAGTGGCTTATGCAAAGGGTTATGTGAGAGTATTTAAAAACTGAGATGTTCTGATTGATGGCTGTCGAGCCTCTTTGCACCTGTCTCTGGCATCACTAGTGGAGCTGGCAGCTTGATGAAGTGGTGCTCTCTGACACAGACACTTGCATGCACGCTCTTGGATGAGGATGCGTGGGTGTGTAGGGACCTCCTCCTTGCTCTGTTGTTAATTGCCCCCACTCCATTACCCACTGAGCCGCCATGGAGGGGGTGGGCAGGGAGAACGGGTTGAGGAGAGAAAAAGAGGAGAGGAGTGGCGGCATCACAGTCAGCCATCTGCTCTGACTCCTGACCATGCTCAACCCCACCCCACCCCTAACACCACCACCACACAGAGCCCCACCCTTCTCCCCTCGCTGCACATCACAACCTCTCCCGCCTTTTTCAGGCTTGCTGGGGGTTGATTCCTTTATTCCACAGTGAAAGTAAAGCCAGGCGTGTGTGTGTGTGTGTGTGTGTGTGTGTGTGTGTGTGTGTGTGTGTGTGTGTGTGTGTGTGTGTGTGTGTGTTGCGACTTTCAAAGAACAAGGGACCGGCCCCCTTACTGCATCCGCACAGTGTGCAACCACAAATGGTGCACACGTGCCTCTGCATGATTATTGGAGAAACCCAACTGTGAAACATACCAGTCCACAGTGTGCAAAAAAACAACAAAAAAAACAGGCAAATACTTAAAACAGTCACATGTTCTTTACACAGCTCGTCTATTTATGTGTGCTGTGTGTGTAAGGTGGGTGGATAAGGGCTGACTCACACAACACTCACACTCAGTTTGAATCGGCACACCGAGTGAATTAAAGGATGGGAGAAAAAAATCACTGTTGCCACAAAAGACACAGCAAAGAGGAATGGAGAAAAGGAAAGGAGGCGATAGGGAGAGAAGGCTGGGAAGGGGAGGGGCTGAAAGAAACATAGGCAGGATCCTCGGTGAGAGTGGTAACAAGTGTCTGGCTCTTTGTGTCTTGATGTATTGTTCTTGTAGCAGATGGAGACAGCCTGTCGTGACTTGTGATTGACAACTAGATGAATTGTGGATCTGCTTTAAAATTAGGTAGCTGTGTGTGTGTGTGTGTGTGTGTGTGTGTGTGTGTGTGTGTGTGTGTGTGTGTGTGTGTGTGTGTGTGTGTGTGTGTGTGTGTGTACATGCACACATGTATGTTCCATTACAGGGCAGCCATTCATCCATTATTGACATGAGGTTGTCACTGTGAGGTGAGCTGGTTTTCAAATGCAGAATTTCAGCTGAATAGATGATAATGCAATAAAAAAGTCTTTTTTTTACTGTCTTATTGCTTTTAATGTCCAGAATGAAATATCCCTTTAGATTTGGCCATAAAACCATTCCACCAAGACATCACATCACCACTGAGTTTGGTGATTCCACAGAATTTTTCTCTAGGGCTACTATGCAGCATTTTTCCTGCAGCAGGACGTTTTGGGTTATAGGCATTCACAAGGGCCTTATGGTCCTGTTAGTTCCATACATGTAAAAAAAAAAAAGTTGTGGCAAGGACCACAAAGACCCAAGGAACAGAGTTGGCATGAAAATAGACTACTGATTTACTGAAAGTCCTGCATGAATGGAGGAGCTGGCATGAAGGTGGGTTGCAAAGTGGCTTGCAGATGAACAGAAACTGTGGGCTGACCACAATTGAAAATGTTACACCGGATTTGTGATTTTCTGTGGATGCACAGAAGCAGAGCCATCAGCCAACATGAGCTGGCACCGACATGACCTTATTTACCAGGACTACGACTGACCTTAAGAAAAAAACGTACGTTTTTGCATGCTGATCTCAACACTTTTTCAAATCTTCATTTTGCTAATGTACAGCTTCACAGAGCTGCATGAAGGCAGGCTCTTAAGAAAGAAAAATGTTTTAACTATGTGTAACCACGTCATGATCATTTAAAAACAGAAATAATGTGCAAAATTGTATCTAAAAGTGGTAGCTTGAGAGAGGACATGCCCAGTGTGGCTTTTCTCCACCACCCAGTTAATATATATATATATATATATACATATATACATATACATATATATATATATATATATATATATATATATATATATATATATATATATATATATATATATATATATGTGTGTGTGTGTGTGTATATATATATATATATATATATATATATATATATATATATATACATATAAAGGCATACAAATAATATTTATGTGTACAATATGTGCCTAATATCTATATAGAACAGGAATGTCATTATTTTTCATTTTGACAATTTAGGATGGCAAAATTCAAACACAGCATGAGAAAATGTAATCTAAAGCTTAATTTCTAATGTATATGTTCAGCTTTTCCAAAAATACCACCTCAGCATCTCTCAGCTGAAGTTGTTTGTTTGTGACCTTTGGCTACCCCTCCTCCCAAAGCTCCGCCTCTCCAAAATGGCAATTACCAACCATCCATCAGTGTTCTGGCATTAATGGGCTAGCACCGTGCCCCCCCTGGGTATTGTAGTATAATTACACGGCATCCACCCTCAGGGCCACTCTTATGTCCATGCTGAGAGCTCTCCCCAAGAGGGGCGTCACAGAATGCAGACGTGGGAGTTCCACATTTCTAATCAGAATTGTTTAAGCTGAACATTCAGGCAACAAAACCCAGCAGTCATTGTCACTGCAGTGTCACATTGGTCATAGAAAAATGTTTAAAAACATGTAGAAATATGACAAGAACCACAGGTGCATATGTGTTGGGATTTTACCTACATGCTCCCAGGAGACACACGCCTCAGTAGGGTCGGGATCCAAGGCCTGGCCCCTAAGGTGACAGTAATAATAAAGATTTGCAGAGGGTGGTGGGGCGTGTGAGGTGGGGGGATGCGACCGTCATTATTACAACAGAATTGAAATCCCACAGGGGGCTCTATATATGAGAGGAAACAGGGTAGAATATAGGCCATCCATATGGATATGCCGTGATGATGAAAGACGTTGCTGTGGAGGTACACCGTGTGCATCCCTCAAGCAATACAATGCTGTGTTGCTTCCTTCTTTCATCAGTTACTGCCAAAAGGCCAATGAGTTCATCTGCCATTCCTCCATCACTGCAGAGTAGCTGTACTATTAGGTGGCTGCCAGGGCACTCCGCCAGCACCATACTCTATATACTCATGTATTTTAAATGACTGGATTATTGGATGTAGACCAAGCTGAGTCACTACAAGTTTACCTACAAGAGATCATCGGCATTGTTTTAAATCTGTCTTGAAAGAACACTCAGATGCAGATATGTCCACAGCAAGAGTTATTGTTCACTGCAGTGTCACATTGGGCAAGAGACTAAACACTGAAGTTGCTCTCATGAGTGTGTGGTTTCTAGCTGTCCCTGTGAAGTTAATTGATTAAGTCCTAGTCTTAAAAGACTTGAGGCTGATCAGTGACAAACTAAAGCTGTACCTTTTGAAACATGCTGCTTTCAGCAGCAAGGCACAAGTTTTACTTTTAAGGTGGAACCATTTCTGTTATGCACACTCTTTCTTTCTTTCCTTTTCTTTTTTTAATGATTTGTTTTTACATTTATTTATTTTATTTGCACGCTTTTCCAAGTTGCCTACGACTCGATGGTTAATCACTGAGTGTTTGCAGACAATTTGGCATCCTCAATGCAAACTACAATCAACTGCAACCCTCTGCTAGCAACCAAAGTAATTTCAAGGATGTTTTTGGTGCAGCATCCTTTTTTTGTTCATCCAGTGACAGCCATCAACCTCCAGCAGCCACTTGCCAACCAGTAGGGGAATACACATTTTTCCCTAGTGGCCACAGGTTGCCAGGAGTTTGCCAACCAGTCTCCAAACATTCTGAATGAATCATCACCAATAAATTTGAACTTAGATATTTAGTCATTAAAATAAAGTGCTGACTTTCCTAAACTTAGTAGTAACAAAAGCTGTAACAAAAAAAAACATTTTTTCTGTTTTAAGAGCCACTTGAAAGTTTTTTCTTTGAGTCTTGGTGGTGAATACAATAAGAAGTCAGTGTTTTGCACTAGCTGTTAATCATTCTGCATCAAAACTGTCCTACCAACTATCGGACCATCTTTTTAGAATTACACAAATAACCATATTTTGAATAGGAATTCTGACTAAGATATGTGCGGTGTAGGATTTATCATTGCTTTTCATGGACAAGCTACTGTATCTAATGGAGACACTTTGTCTGAATTTCGCATTTCTTACCAGTTGATTCAAATCCAAAAATCTATATCTGAGATGAGCTATCGCCTGACAGTAGCGGCCAATAAGTGTATTTGTTAATAAAAGAAATGTTTACAAAGGAACCAATATGGCAGTTTCAGCTCTTCCTTGGCATTGCCTTGCATTAGAAGGATAGCAGTATATCGGTGTGATGGTAAAGAAGCCAGCTTGCATAACTGGCCAGTGTCTGAACCATATGTGAATACATGCTGAATTCCTCCATGTGATGTATAGTAGGCTGTAAGCATTTTGAGTGTGTGTTTAAGGCTGCATCTCTGTTTTCCCTTTTCTTTGATCTTTTTTCAAAGTCTGCTTTTTCTTTTCATATTGTAACTTTTTTTCATTCCCCTCTGTTGTCTTACTTCTTCTTTCTCCATGCAGTTCATTAGCTTCTCTTATACTTCCTTTCTTTTTACCCTTCTTTCTCAATTACTCAGTACGAGCAAATGTTCCTCCCTCATCACAGACACTTTCATGTTCTTTGATGGGATCCCGCTATCTTGCACAGAATATGCCTGTGGTCTGGTGCAATGGGCCTGTACCAACAAATGCCATTGTGCATGGGGGGTTGGCAGATCCCTCTGAAGCCATGCCAGTTCTTCTGCCAAGTGTGCACACACGCACATCAGTGATTATCAAGCAAAGCCTGTCAAGTGGGGAGCTTATAGAACTGCAGGAAAGGCCTGGCACTCATCCACCCACGGTCCTCTTACCCCCACCCCCACCCTCTGTGCTTAGCGCGCAGTGGGGGGTCAGTAAACACACACGCACACACATCCATACAAGCCATCCACCCCCTGCAGAAAAAACAGCTTCTGTATTGTGTTTTCGTGTTATTTCAGCCTATCACACAGCTTTTTCAGCGAAGACAGGAAGGCTGATATTCAGCTGAGCTTTCACTCTAACAAAGACATCTCGACCGCATCAAAGCGTTTGACGCTGACACACAAAAAACACGCAACATGCATCAGTCGTGTTGAATCGCCGATCTGTCTTCTTTTCTTCTTTTATTTTTTTTAAACACGAAACGTATCTGTGTAAAATGAGGAATTTAATGGTCATGTCAAATAAATTGCCAAACAAAAGCCATTGGGGGGGGTGCAGTCCAAGTAAAAACTATTTTCTAGTGTCTGTTTTACGATTTTGTTCTTCTTTTTGTTCTTTTTGAGTTTATTTATTACAAATTTTCTGGTTGGTTTCATTATGACTTCTCAGATACGGTTATGGTGCGTTCCAGATTAACTCGAAAGTTGGAATTTATGAGTTCCCAGTTGGAATTTTTATCTGGAACGCCCACTCCACTAGGATTTCCAACTCGAAAAGTCAGAGCAACCTCAACAACCCAGAGCTAACAATCCAAGATGGCGACAGTGAATGTAAGCAGTAGCAAAACTGAGGAAGAAAAACAAATTCTGTTTCTCGTGCTTTTCCAACTATTGGAACTATCTTATCTGACAGAATAACTGAATTGCAGCAATAGATTATTACCTCTGTATTTAGGTACGTACTTCCTATTTTGTTGTTAGTTTGTGTGTCTTGTGTCTTCAATTTTACTTGTAGTGTTTCATCCGTTTCCACTGGTAACCTTTGTGTGGCTTTTGTGTAGTCTATTCCCACTGAATGTGAGAAAAGCATTAAGCAAAGGTCTGTACTGTAAATAAAGATTTATAGCTACACTTTTAAACTTTTGACACTTAAAGCTCGTGGCTGAAACTACTGTGTTTCGCATCAAAACAGATTCTGAAAATGAGCTCCTTGTTTTCCAGATTCAAAAGCATTTGAAACAACGGTCAGTAAACAGCACATGGCGGACCCTCTGCAGTGATAAAACTTTGGATGTCTCAGACTTATGGCAGCAAGTGTCTGAAGATCCATAAATAAACTGAGTCCTGTTTTAGTTTTGAATATCTTTTTCAAGTTAGATTTAACTGAGTAAAATTACCCTGAGAGTAAAAATTAAACTTTAAATCTGTGGTGTTTCTGTCTCAAGTTTTACAGCAACAGTTAGTGAACTTTTCTCACTACCTTTGCCTTTGTTTTCTTAAGTGCTGTCTGTACTGTGCTGTCTCTACAGTACTTAAGTGCTGTCTGTACTGTACCTATATGTAACCTGTGTGTGTTACGCCTATTCTCTGGATCTCTGGACTCTTTCATGTCAATCACTTCAATATAGAAATTCATAGACCCATGAGGTGTATGTGTTGTGGGTCTGTTAGGTCTGGCTCTCTTCATAAAAGAAGAGACCTCATGCCATTAACAAGAGATTTTTTCCACCCACTGCTAGCAACCAGGCTAACTTAGCCTGCTAGCGTTACAGTTATATCCTCGAGATAAAACTCATTAAAAACTTCAGTTAGCAAACTCAGCCGTCTGCAAGACTCACACCGAATGAGTCAGATATTGAACAGAACAAAATACAGCGGTTTGGTCATATTCAAATTACAATTAGTGCCCTAAAGAAACTTTTATTAGCCAAGAGCAATGTGACGGTGACCTACCTCCAGCCATGCTGGAAAGAGCTGTGACCGGAGCGCCATGCATGAGCCTACGTCATCACACGCCGCACAACCGCACAAAAGCAAACACACACACACAGACTCAGAACACAAGGGCAGGAGATTAAAAGCCAAAATAAAATATTTAATAAAAACAGGTGTTCTGGTGAAATTCATAAGCTTTCAGCACGAATGTTATGTATACCTTTTCTGAACCTCCTGTGTCTCTCACTCTCACACACAGATAAACACACACAGGAGTGTGCAACCTCCACAGCAGGCCAATCGGCACGTGCTTGACCTCTGCTACTGATATGTCAAGGGTCGCCGGCTGCCTTCCAACAGATGGACCCCTCTGAGTGCGTGTTAGGGGGACTTGATTGTCGGTGTGTTGTCACATTGCTTTAATGTGACAACAAACACAACACAGAGGAGGGATTGGGAATTATGGGAGCAGGCGTGTGCCTGGGTCGTGACATGTTAGGGTTCAACAAAGCTGACAAAAGCTCCTGACTCCACTCAGGTCACAAGGCAATAGCTTTTTATGGCTATTCATTGCCTTTTATTGCTGCGCTACCAATGACCTGGCATTTAGAGAGCAATCCCCGGATGATCTGACCCTCAAAAACCCCTGTCGAAAAAGATTGTGGTGGCTGCTAATTAAAAAGCTGGAGGTAAACGCAAAGGTTAAATTTAAATATCTGTACGGTATATGTGTATGTGCAGGTGTTTGTGCGTGTGTATGTGTGTGTGTGTCAGAGGAAAAGATATCCAGTCACTTTAAATTGAGGCATTTACAGAGAAGGGGAGGGATGGAAAAGAAAACATTGCCACCATTTCTTTCCAGTAAAAACACAGAGCAGAAAGGGGGAGAAAAACATGGAAGATGACTGATGAGAATGAGTTGCCAGCGTGAAACAGAAAGGCAGGATTTTGGCTAAATAGCAGAGGGGTGACAGAGAGATAGGAGCCCATGGAAAAGGCCTTGTTTGCCAGCTGCGAGAGGCATGAGATCATTGCCCCGTGCTACTCTGCGCCATTATCCTACTAAACCCTGCACCCCTCCTCTCCCTGCCTCCTATTATCCTCCCCAACACAAACACACACACACACACACTTTTACACACTCATCTGACTGTTCTGTTTATTGATGACTCAAGCTTGCCGTTTCTTTCCGGATACACAGTCAACACTGGAGCTCCGGCACCTCAGGGCCTAATGGACTGATCTCGACTGTTTACAGCTGTGCCCTTTCTAGAATGACTCACAAAGGAACAAAGAGGCCTCTGTGTGCGGGAGAGATTTTCCTTTTCTCATCAACAGGACCTACCGACGCGAGCTGCACTTTTCTTCGAACACTCTCCCACCTCTCTCCTCCCTTTGATAAGCTTATTGTCTTCTCTCTGGGCTCATTCTCCCTCAGTCCCAAAAACCTCCTCTTTCATCACTTCATCTGCAGGAGCTTCTTGTCATCTGTCCCCCACTTTGACTCACCTTTACTACCCCGCCTCTTTTGTTTCGTCTGCTTATCTGGTAACCAAATCACATACATTTCCCGTAAACCGGCCTGCAAACACACAACAGCAACAAACTTGCAGGTCTGACTCTGCAAGGACAATGACCAAACAGTCTCCACTCTCGTCGTCCCATCCCCCTTTAGGCGTTCTCCTTATTTTATCACCCTTGAACCTTTCACCTTTGTCCCACTTACCCAGCTCTCCTCCTGCTCTATGTGTGCGTTATGTGTTTTCCGGATGTGTGTCTTTCCATACCTACCTGACAGCTTTAACCCCCTCCTGCCTGCTTGACATGAAATTTCCACTCAGTGTGGCTCTAAAAGGCTCGTATTTGTTTGTGTTGTGCAAAGCCCCGGCGCGAGCGCTATGTCAGCGCTCACCAGTCGGCCCTCTCGGGAACAACACCCCATCGGAATGTCTGGAATTCTACACAACAAGGATTAGCTCATCCCTGTCTGTTGTCTATGGTCTCCGTGTTTGTCATTCTTCCCCTGCATGGGCTTAGAGGCCGAGATGGACAGACAGTGATAGAAGAATCAAGGGGTGTGACAGAGGTAACGTTTCATCTGAAGGCCCTCCTTTTTATCTTGAATGCCAACACAAGCTGTGAATATTTTCAGGATTCTTTTTCTCCCCCGACGGCTTTTTTAATCATTACAAAGGAACGGTTCACTAAAAACAGCTGCTGGCACCAGACCTGGCCCTTTTTCTTTCTTTTTTTCCCCTCTATCTGTGCATATATCTGGCCAAGCCCAGACAGCATGACATCATTTTTGGATCATTTCAGCATTGCTACAACATGCTGTGATTTTAGCAAATGTTTCAACTAAAACATCAAAGCAAGAAACAAAAGAAAAAAAACAGATATGACCTTCTTTGTACAACCCCAGATTAGCATAAAGTGGGACACTGTGTACAATGAAAATAAAAACAGGATACAAGGATCATTAACCATCAGTAGAACATAGAAAAAGTATCAAATGTTTAAAATGGCGAAATGTATCATTCTAAGAAGAATTTTGGCTTATTTTGAATTTAATGGCAACGACACATCTCAAAAAGTTCAAATGTGGGATTACAAACTACATCTACACATTGTGGAACATCTATCTATTCTCTTCCGCTTATACTTATCAGAGTCACGGGGGGGCTGGAGTCTATCCCAGCTACCAATGGCAAGAGGCGGAGTACACCCTGGACAGGTCGGCAATCTGATGCAGCATTATGGAACAGTTTCAGAATATTGTTCCTCAGTGTGAAACTTCATCATCTACCGCACATAATGCCATTAAAAACATTCTATTTGGAGAAATCTCTGTGCGCAAGAGAAAAAGCCAAAAATCGGCATTAGATGCCCGTGATCTTCTGGCCTTCAGATAGCACTGCAGGAAAAAGAGGCATGATTCTGTCATGGAAATCACTGCGTGGGCTGCATCTCTGATTTGGCTTCTTGCACATCTGGTAAATCTCCATCAAAGCTGAAAGGTATATACAGGTTTTAGAGCAATATATGCTCCCATCCAGACGACATCTTTTTATAGGGAAGGCCTCTCATATTTCAGTAAAACAATATTAAACTGAATACTGCAACAGCATGACTTGATAAAACAGAAGAAGAGAATAACAGAGAAGGTGCTGAAGTGGTCTTCTTGCAGTCCAGACCTTTCATCAACTGAAAACATTTGGCGCATCAATGAAACAGAAAATACGACACAGAAGACTGTTAAGAAGCTAGAATGTTATTAGACAACATTAGGAAAACATTCTTCTCCCAAAAGTCCGCCATATGGTCTCCTCAGTTCAGCAAGTGTGGTAAACATGGCCTTGTACCAACTTTCTTGAAGACGTGTTGCTGTCATTATATTAAAATTGTGTTCGTTGTGTTGTGAATACTATTTTTGCAAACCACTTGCATACACCTTGTCCCAGCTTATTGGGGATTGTAAAACTTTATTTTATTAACATCATTTTACCACTTTTTACCACTTTTACCACTTACCCACTCAGAGTTTTTCTGATTCAGCTCGATATAAAAGCCAAAGCAACTACAAACCATCTTGTCATGGAATTATTCCAGTGGTGAAACCACTGAAATCTTGGATCATGCCCTAAAAAAACTCTAAAGATGGAATAAAGCCTCTACACAGTTGAGTTGAAAGTTGAATGAGATGCTACAGTATCTGTCTGCAAACAGAGATATGGACCTCTACCAAAGTTCCCAGAACCACATTTAAAAGGCCTCAATGACATCATGCATACATACAAGATGAATACAAAAGCTTCTACGGTGCTAAATATTTCAAATCCTTCATCTTATGTTTTGTGTCTCATAAAGCATGACTTATGCCCCTTGCCATTTCTCTCATGCAACATAAATATTAACAGGAAAATGTGAAAAGCAACGGAGTGGAGTGTGGAGTGAACAGAATCGTTTGTTTGTTTGTTTACATTCAAGTGAACATGTTAACTCATTTTTGCTAAAGCTCAGGCATTTGATCTGTTTATTAGATGCTTTCTTTAAACGGCTTACAACTATTGCTTGCCTGCAATGGGGTCACCAACAGTAGCTGCATAGCCAGTGACTTCTTGTACCTCATCCATGAATTTGTGACAATATCTTGCACATTAGTGACTCTACCACAATGATAAACATTATGATTCTGTAGAGACTTCATTCCTTGCGTAATTTAATTTGCCCCATATATCTTTAGTAGCAGCGCCACTTCACCTGATACTTGAAACCCCTCAGTTACACTTTTTAAAACTGTTTTCTTAATCAGCTGATCTCTTATTCTATTTGGGGGAGGGGAAGTTGATTTTTTTTTTATTGTAATTTCAGTCATTAGAGTGGCAGCAAGATTTTCCACTGTCTCACACTGCAGATGGAAACCCATCCAACTGAGGCGTCTCGAAGTCAGCCCCTGGTGAACAGCGCCATCTTGTGGCTGTTTTCTGTGAAACTTCATGCAAATACTGACTTCTGACGTAACTGCATTTCAGTACACGTCTCAGTTTATTGTTCACATCACCAGCACAGTACAGAGGCATCACATATCTAAAATATATTATCATTTTCTTTACAGTTTTTCTCGATTGGTTTGGCTCATTTCCTGAAACCGAGATGACATTCTCAAAATAACATGGACAAATCTCCAAACCACCTTGCAATTGTTCACAACAGAATGTCATTTTTCATTGGTTTAATCAAATTGCAAATGCTTTAGTACATGTCTCAAGTGACTCTGTGCTTCTTTTCAAATGATTATGTACAAGTAGCTACAGTTAGCACAATGAGCCCACATTTAGCACATTTTCCAAATAAATAGATCTTGCCGATCTAAACTGATTAGTTGATTTTTCAGTGAAATGGTCACTCACTCCAAAACATATCAGCATGGTTTCATTGTGTAAGTCATCATATGCACAATTGTCTGTTCAACTGTCAAAATTAGTCAAAGATATAATACCATGAAAGAATATCTTGGAACATTTGATAAAGTTATGACAGTACTTGACAATCAATCAGGTGAAATTAGAACTAACGAAGGAGCAGTTTCCCACATCTCAGATGACCAATCAAACAGGTTGTTCAGATACCTGACAGGTGTTGTCTATGATCATGACTGCTGCCAAAAGTATATAGACAGAGCTTGGCCCGGGGCCAGTTTCATTTGCAGTGTGAACATGGAAGCACCTCGCCAAGTACAACAGCAACTTCCTGCTCGAGGAAGAGGAGGAAGAAGAAGAGGAAGAGGAGGAGTGAGAATGCGTGGAGGAATAGGGGGAAGAGGCCGAGGAGCACGGAGGCACCATGATGTCCCAGATGAAATCCGGGCCACCCTTATTGACCACGTTATAAACCATCGCCTCACAATGGCAGAGGCAGGTCGCCGAGTGCAGCCTAATGTGCCTCGGTCTACAGTCTCCTCCATCATCCAAACCTTTCGCAGGGAAAACAGGTACAGAACTATGCTAGTGAACTATTCAGTGTTGGTGTGTGTGTAGGCCTAGAGTACTGTAATATCGTCATGTGATGTTATTGATACTATAAAAATGACAAAGACAAAAAAATGGAGAAAATACTGTGAATAGTATTCCAGTCACTGTGCAGTGCATCACACTTCTAGTACCATAAGACAGCAGTACAATTACATTGGTAACTCATTTTGTAACAAATTTACAGTGTTGACCTTTGACTTGTATGTCTAGGATTGGACGACAGCCTCAAGTGGGTGGCAGAAGAAAACTTCTAAATGAACAACAAGAACGAGAAATATGCAACATGGTCATTGCAAATAATGCCATCACACTGAGACAGATTCGTAATGCAATCCTGCTAGACAATGTAATGTTCCAAAATATAAACTCTATCAGCATCTCCACAATAGACCGGGTATTGAAGAAACATCAGATGACCATGAAACAGATTTACAGGGTACCATTTGAGAGAAACTCTGACAGAGTGAAAGGGCTGCGGTACCAGTATGTGCATGTAAGTCAACTACTGGTTGTCTATCACTGTAACACTATTACAGTAAGACATGGTTACCACTGTTTTTTTGTTTTGCGTTATCCTTTTCACCTTCAGAATCCAGCTTTGTGTGACTAGAGCATTTTGCCTAGAAATTGTCTTCAGTTTTCCACTCCCTGTTTGTACAGTACTTTAGATCCTCCCTGCAGTATCTGTCTCTACTTGACTGATTAGATTTATGTCTATTCTATTGTAGAGAATAATGGCATTAGAAGGCAACGAAACCCCTCACATCCTAGTGTTCGTTGATGAAGCTGGCTTCAACCTGGCCAAAGGTCGAAGGCGTGGCCGTAACATCATTGGCCACCGAGCCACTGTGGATGTCCCAGGCCAGCGAGGAGCAAATATAACAATGTGTGCCGCTATATCAGAAAGAGGTGTGGCCACACACATTCCCAGTTTAGGGCCCTACAATACACAAAAGCTCCTCAATTTTTTGGACCACCTTTATACTGATCTGATCCCAGAAAATGAGAGAGGTGTAGAAGGACCTCAGCTACCACATTATGTCATTGTGTGGGATAATGTGAACTTCCACCGCGGCCCACGCATCAGAACCTGGTTCACCACCCATCCCCGGATGCTAATGGAGTTTCTTCCACCTTACTCTCCTTTCCTAAATCCAATTGAGGAGTTTTTTTCAGCTTGGAGGTGGAGGGTGTATAAGCATCAGGCTCAAGACCAGAGGGCCCTGCTGCATGCAATGGATGCTGCATGTGAGGACATCACAGGGGATCAATGTAGGGGATGGTTGAGACATTCACGCCGTTTCTTCCCTCGCTGCATCGCACGAGAAAATATCCGTTGCGATGTGGATGAGAATTTATGGCCTGACAGAGAGCAGCGCGTCGATGGCCAGGAGGATGAGGATGGTGGCCAGGAAAGAGAGGGTGACAATGGCGACCACTGAAAATGTTACTGTACTATAGTTCTGAAACTTTATTTACAGTATGGTAGGCTAGAGTTTTTTTTGTTTTTTGTTTGTGTTTATAACTGTTCACATTTACAGAATCCTGTATATGTTTTCTTTTCACAGTATGTTCTCTAATGTTAACATTTCTTTGTACGAATGAAAATGTTTACAGTTTCCTTGAGTATGAGTGGTTTATTGGAGGCTGATTTTACTGTAAAATCTTTTGGTTTTATTCATAGTGGTATTCTGTTGCTAGACCTGTGCCTCAGTGACAAAACGTCTAAGCATTTTGACTTGCAGTGCTTAAACAATGCCAAAGGTATAATGCATTTTGGGGGCATTGACTATTTATATGGGAAGGATATTTAGTTTTGACACATGGATAAACTCTTTTGAGAGAGATATGAGCTTTTGCAGGGGATCCATGGTGTTGTGCTAAACCATCCAGGTTATTCTGACAAAAGCACTAAATGAATGCACATGTGCCAAGGCAATTGAGAAGGATCTGTGCTATTTTGACTGTACTGACCTTTTATATGGGAAAGGAATCTGCTTTTGAAGCATGGACGAAGAGTTTGGGGAAAGATATTTGATTTTGCTAGTGAGCTATAATGTTGGGCAGCACTGTAAGACTGTTTGGCCAAATGACCTTATGGTTTTGAGAATGTCATCTCGGTTTCAAGAAACGAGCCAAACCAATCGAGAAAAACTGTAATTTGATCATTTGTATGGATATACAAATATCCAAGGAAACTTGAAAATATAGAATAAAACTTGAATATATAGAATGAAACTGGATTATATACAATGAAACTTGAATATATAGAATGAAATTTGAAAATATAGAATGAAAGTTGAATATATATAATGAAAATTGAATATATAGAATGAAACTTGAATATACAAAATGAAATTTGAATATATTCAAGGAAATTTAAATATACAGAACGAAACTTGAAAGTATAGAGTGAAAGTTTAATACATGGAATGAAATTTGAATACATAGAATGAAACTTGACTATACAGAATGAAATTTGAAAATATAGAATGAAATTTGAATATATATAATGAAATTTGAATACACAGAATAAAACATGAATATATAGAATGAAAGTTGAGAATATGAAATAAAATTTAAATATACAGAATGAAACTTGAATACATAGAATGAAAGTTGAGAATAAGAAATGAAATTTAAATGTACGGAATGAAACTCGAATATACAAAATGAAACTTGAATATACAGAATGAAACTTGAAAATGTGAAATAAAATTTAAATATACAGAATGAAACTTGAATATATAGAATGGAATTTGAATATATAAAATGAAACTCGACTATATAGAATGAAATTTGAATACATAGAATGAAACTTGAACATATGAAATGAAACTTGAATATACAGAATGAAACTTGAACATATGAAATGAAATTTAAATATACAGATTGAAACTTGAATATATAAAATGAAACTTGAATATACAGAATGAACTTGAATATATAAAATGAAACTTGAATATACAGAATGAACTTGAATATATAGAATGAAACTTGAATATACAGAATGAACTTGAATATATAAAATGAAACTTGAATATACAGAATGAACTTGAATATATAGAATGAAACTTGAATATACAGAATGAACTTGAATATATAAAATGAAACTTGAATATACAGAATGAACTTGAATATATAAAATGAAACTTGAATATACAGAATGAACTTGAATATATAAAATGAAACTTGAATATACAGAATGAACTTGAATATATAGAATGAAACTTGAATATACAGAATGAACTTGAATATATAGAATGAATTTTGACTATATAGAATGAAACTTGAAAATATAGATTGAAACTTGAATATATAAAATGAAACTTGAATATACAGAATGAACTTGAATATATAAAATGAAACTTGAATATACAGAATGAAAGTTGAATATATAGAATGAAACTTGAATATACAGAATGAACTTGAATATATAGAATGAAAGTTGAATATATAAAATGAAAGTTGAATATACAGAATGAACTTGAATATATAAAATGAAACTTGAATATACAGAATGAAAGTTGAATATATAGAATGAAACTTGAATATACAGAATGAACTTGAATATATAGAATGAAAGTTGAATATATAAAATGAAAGTTGAATATACAGAATGAAAGTTGAATATACAGAATGAAGTATGAATATATAGAATGAAACTTGAATACACAAAATGAAACATGAATATACAGAATGAATTTTGAATATATAGAATGAAACTTGAAAATATAGATTGAAACTTGAATATATAAAATGAAACTTGAATATACAGAATGAACTTGAATATATAAAATGAAACTTGAATATACAGAATGAAAGTTGAATATATAAAATGAAACTTGAATATACAGAATGAAAGTTGAATATATAAAATGAAACTTGAATATACAGAATGAAAGTTGAATATATAAAATGAAACTTGAATATACAGAATGAACTTGAATATATAAAATGAAACTTGAATATACAGAATGAAAGTTGAATATATAAAATGAAACTTGAATATACAGAATGAACTTGAATATATAGAATGAAACTTGAATATACAGAATGAACTTGAATATATAGAATGAATTTTGAATATATAGAATGAAACTTGAATATATAAAATGAAACTTGAATATATAAAATGAACTTGAATATACAGAATGAAAGTTGAATATATAAAATGAAAGTTGAATATACAGAATGAAAGTTGAATATACAGAATGAAGTATGAATATATAGAATGAAACTTGAATACACAAAATGAAACATGAATATACAGAATGAATTTTGAATATATAGAATGAAACTTGAAAATATAGATTGAAACTTGAATATATAAAATGAAACTTGAATATACAGAATGAACTTGAATATATAAAATGAAACTTGAATATACAGAATGAAAGTTGAATATATAAAATGAAACTTGAATATACAGAATGAAACTTGAAAATATAGAATGAAAGTTGAATATACAAAATGAAACTTGAATATACAGAATGAAAGTTGAATATACAGAATGAACTTGAATATATAGAATGAAAGTTGAATATATAAAATGAAAGTTGAATATACAGAATGAAAGTTGAATATATAGAATGAAACTTGAATATACAGAATGAACTTGAATATATAGAATGAAAGTTGAATATATAAAATGAAAGTTGAATATACAGAATGAAAGTTGAATATACAGAATGAAAGTTGAATATACAGAATGAACTTGAATATATAGAATGAAAGTTGAATATATAAAATGAAAGTTGAATATACAGAATGAAAGTTGAATATATAGAATGAAACTTGAATATACAGAATGAACTTGAATATATAGAATGAAAGTTGAATATATAAAATGAAAGTTGAATATACAGAATGAAAGTTGAATATATAAAATGAAACTTGAATATACAGAATGAAACTTGAAAATATAGAATGAAAGTTGAATATACAAAATGAAACTTGAATATACAGAATGAAGTATGAATATATAGAATGAAAGTTGAATATACAGAATGAAGTATGAATATATAGAATGAAACTTGAATACACAAAATGAAACATGAATATACAGAATGAAGTATGAATATATAGAATGAAACTTGAAAATATAGAATGAAAGTTGAATATAAAGAATGAAACTTGAATATACAGAATGAAAGTTGAATATAAAGAATGAAACATGAATATACAGAATGAAACTTGAAAATATAGAATGAAAGTTGAATATAAAGAATGAAAGTTGAATATAAAGAATGAAACATGAATATACAGAATGAAACTTGAAAATATAGAATGAAAGTTGAATATACAGAATGAAACTTGAAAATATAGAATGAAAGTTGAATATACAGAATGAAACTTGAAAATTTAGAATGAAAGTTGAATATAAAGAATGAAACTTGAATATACAGAAGGAAACACAAATATATAGAATAGTTAAACTAACTTTAAACATAGATGTTTAAAAGCTCTTTGACATAAAGTCCTAATCTCTTATCCTATGAGTCTTATCCAATTGGTAATGCAGAATTCAGATGGAGCCAATGTGATTGAGGGAACTTGCCCGATACCATCTCGAAATCCTTCCCTGCTAACACTGATAAGATAAGCACACCTGAGTAGCCTTTAGGTCAAGTCCTATCAGTCCCACCTGTAGCTCCCCTGATGATCGTGGCACCTGTGATTTCTTGGCTTAATTGGCCTGGACAGCCAGCCAGAAGGGAAGGCTATCATATGTTATAAAGTGCTGGAGTAACCTCTAAGAGCTATTTAAACTAAAAAAGAAAAATACCGAAACTTTAACCTTTACTTTGATAATCACAAAACATTAATCCAATCAGCTGAACTATACTTATCTTGTATTCACTGGCTTTTAGTATGAGAGTTATCTGGTATTTGGTACTAATGTTATAAGTTTTTTGGTACTAGTTATTTTGTATTTTTGTACAGCACCTTGGTCAACGTTGCTGTAATTAAATGTGCTATACAAATAAATAAATGATAAACTTATCTAATTAACCTACTCTAGCAAATGCTGATGTTATTCTTTGGTGAGAAGAGTGGGAGAAAGGATGAATGTATAATGTTTGTGTGTGACTACTAGAGCAAAGCTTTGTGTGATCTCCAGTAGCACACTTGAACAAAGAATATTAATATTAAAAGTAGCATTTTACATGATTCACTCCAAACCTGGTTTGAACATGATAGCTGCCACTACATTGGTGTGAGAGACTACAAATCTGTTTTCCAGTCTTAGGGGGTACATGATGCACAGATGTTCATTATGTACAATAAAGAGAGGTTTTGCAGCTTGCATCTTGTCCAGGTGTGTGGATTTGCAGGGTAATTTCTTTAACGTCTGTATTGAATAATGCTACTTTAACTGCTTGATTAGTTGGTGGACTGCCTCTAATGTGGTTTAGAGACTGAAACAATGCTCTGCATGTTTTACCTTTTACTTGTTTCACTACAAACTGTTCTTTAACTTTCTTTGGAAAATTTCGTTGAACCTTTTCCTCAAGCTTGACAACTAAAGGGAAGCTCCTAAAACTCGTGTATTATGATGAAATCTGTGACTATTCATTCTGAATTGGGTCATTGGAAAATAATACTGCAGCATCTAATTTCAAAAGAAATATTTTAATGTGTATGCAGTTAAAATGTGTATGCACATTGTGAAAATATTTGACTACATTTGCAAAGAGCATATTCCATAAATATCAATTGCAGGGCACTCTATGCATGATATTATGATGCATACTTTAGGGTATGATATTAGCCCTAAAGGGTTGAAACGAGAATCGTACTTGAGTGTTGGTATTAAAAAATATTGTATTACATAGACCTGATAATGACCCTGATCTCGGACATCACTGCAAACAAAACATATTCATGCAATTATTTAAACATTATTTATTTGAACATTTTAGACAGTTCATGAGAAAGAAAACCGCCTGAAGGTGGCAGTGTTCACCATGTTTTTAAGAGTGCACTGCATGTAAGAGGGGCCTGAAAGCTTAAGGCTCTGCCGCTCCTTCTACTTATAAAAAAATATGAATACTCTGGTCGGGTGAAACGGTACCATGTGATTTTTAAAATAAGATGGGGCCTGATTATTCAAGACCTTATATGTGATGAGAAGGATTTTAAATTTGATTCTGGAGTTGACCCAAGTGAAGAGAAACCAGTGTTGGAGAACTAAGCTCTCTCTTTCTAGTCCCTGTCTTTACTCTCGCTTCAGCATTTTGGATCACCTGAAGGCTTTTCAGGGACTTTTTCAAATGCCTGATAGTACAATTATTAGGCTGTTCTACAAACTTCCTGTTTTTAAGCTGTCTTAAAAACAGGGAGGGAAGACAACTAAACAGGATCTGTCAAGACAGATAAACTGCAGCTGACAGTTGCAGTTCATCTGATTGCCATAGTGCCATGTCAATCACATAGCGTTTTTCCCCAACACCGACAAAAGGTAATATGTTGGTACCTGCAGGCATAAAAGGTGATGTCACTTATTTCCTCCAGAACAGAACTTCATACCTGGGCTCAGGTGATCTCAAAAAGTCGCACAATAGGGTAGGGAAAGATGTCTCACTCAGTGTGTTAACCACCACCTCCAAGTGAAGAAGCCTCTTGGATGAGAAGTCGAACGTCTTTAAAGACTTAAAGAAGTTTTTTTAAGCTCTCAAGACATATCTGCACAGTTGTAGAGTTTTTGGAGGAAGCCAATGACATCACCTCTTATACCCGCAGGTACCAACATTACCCTGATGTCAGCGTTGGAAAACAAAAAAAATGATGCTGTGTGTTTGACATAACACCATGACAATCAGATAAACGTTAAGATTAAACTCAACTTTCAACTGCAGTGTATCTGTCTAAACTTTTACCTGAAATCTCATTTAGGTGTGGTTATATGAGGGCAGAAAAAAAACAACATAATGATTCCTTATTTACTTTAAATGTTAGCTTCTTGAATCATTTTCTGCTTTTGTCTGGTTTCCTTGACCTCCCAGTGAGCATGCAGTTCATTTAAGGTTCACAGTCTAGCAAAGTTGTAGACAAACTAGAATTATTCGATTTTTAGATACTGGCTTTCCATGTAGAGGAAAGCCAGTATCATATGACAGTAAAAGCAAAGGGAAGTCTTTGAATAACTTGAGGTTCATGTCAATATTCTTAAATTGTAAGTGGTTATATTAATTGCATTCACATCTTTTGACATTATGAGCAAAACAAAAATACATAAATGTGTTTTTAAAAAGACTGACATTTTTCTTAGTTAGCTATAAATCTGTATAAATGTGGAAGTTTAGACTTATTGCTGTTAATATTAGCAAAATCCTGGCATAAACCCCAGAGCCTGATAAAGTGTTCTTGTTGTCTCTCCCCTGTAGCCAGGCACACTGAATGTACTACTAAACACTGCCGTACTTTCAGCTGCTCCTTCACTTCCCAAGGGGTCACCACGGCAGATGGGTCCACATGTTTGATTTGATTTTAAGCTAGATGGTCTTCACATATCCTGCCATTTATCCAGTCTTCAAACTCCTAGTGCTCCTAGTGCACTACACTAGAACCCCAACCCTATCCCTAATCTTAAATGGGTTATAGGCAAGTGGTAGAATAAGAAATTTGCATTCAAATTAAGGTTACTGTGGACAAAAATAATGATGCTGTTTGTTTAGGAAGAATTTGAGTGGACCATTTAATGTAACTACAGCTTGACTTGTTGAGGCTACACTTTTCCTCATTTTCCATCACAATGATGATTCAGTGGTGGATGCTCATATAAAATATCACTAAAGTTTTTAATAATGACAGTCACATATGTATAATTAATTTCTAGTAATATGTCCCTTCTTCCCAAATCCGGGGTCTGCATGATGGAAATGAGATGAGATATACTATATTCAAATCAAGCAGGCATGCAGACTGCTTATAAAAATATTTCTGAAATAATGGCTCGCTCCCAGGAGCTCTATGGATTCCAGCATGGTACCGTGATAGGATCCCACCTGTGCAACAAGTCGAGTCATGAAATTTCCTCCCTGCTAAATATTCCACAGCCAACTGTTAGTGGTATCATAACAAAGTGGAAGCAAATATGAACGACAGCAACTTAGCCACAAAGCGGTAGGCCATATAAAGTCCCAGGGCGGGTTTGGTGGATGCTGATGTGCATAGTGCTCAGAGGTCATTAACTTTTTTCACAGACAGACGTGCAAAATTCATGTGGACTTTAGATTAACTCAAGAACAGTGTGCAGAGAACCTCAATGAATGGGTGTCCATGGCAAAGCAGCTGCATCCAAGCGTTACATCACCAAGTACAATGCAAAGTGTTGGATGCGGTGGTGTTAAGCACATCTCCACTGGACTCTAGACCATGAATCACATTTCTTTTTCTGGTAATCTTATGGATGAGTCTGGGTTTGGTGGTTTCCAGGACAACAGTACTTATCTGACTGCATTGTGACAAGTGTAAAGTTTGGTGGAGGAGGGATTATGGTGTGAGGTCATTGGGTTTGGCCCCTTAGTTCCAATGAGAAGAACTCTTAATGCTTCAGCATTCCAAGACAATTTGGACATCTTCATGCTCCCAACTTTTCCATCCATCCTTTTCCATCATGACTGCTCACCAGTGCATGAAGCAAGGTCCATAAATACATGGATGAGCACCTTTTGGTGTTGAGGAAATTGCCTCACCTCACATCTGTGATGACTTACAGCGAGCCAGGACTGTCATGTCCAGCAGCTGTCTGACCTCATGCTTCTGGAACAATGTTCAAAACTTTCCAGAAACATTCCTGAACGTTAAAGATAACCTTCCCAGAAGAGTTGAAACTGTGAAAGCTGCAAAGTGTGGACCGACATTATATTGAACCCTGTGGATTAAGAGCAAAATGTCACTCAAGTTCATATGTGTGTGAAGGCAATATAGTATATCTTTAAAATGACCACCTTGGGCACATAGCTGTGGTATTGAGTACCTACATCTTCTTTTAAACTGTTTATTAATAAGGAACCAGACAGAGAAAGGTTGGCCTAAAGGGAGGGTGAACTAAGGGGTAAGACACACATAAGGATTATTTTGAAATGGACAGAATGCACATACAAAGCTACTCGGGACTGTCGCATGGCAATCCACACAGGATCATGATGCTAAAAACTTTTTTAAAAATGTCAGAAAAAAGGAAAAACTGGCACAGGTCATAGTAAGGTCTGTGGATTGTTTCAGCTTTGGGGAGCTTCCTTTTCTGTTGATTAACTAATTGGCAAAAGTCTCATTGTCAGTTTTCTCAAAATGAAATAAAAATTACATCCACATGTCAGGAGGAACCTCAGCCTTTAAGGAAGAGCACGCACTGACTCCATCAAAAACACTGATGACAATTTGTTTTGTCATTATGAAAAGTAATGACTCAACATGCATTGACTCAGTGTTATGTTTCCTCATTGTAGCTGCTGATGATAAACAGAAATTGCACTAGATAAAGGTCACGCACATCACAATGTAGCACCTTTACACCAAAAAAGGAAGCGTTCCTTGTATATGCAGGGACTGGGGACAAACATGGCTTTGTTATTTATTTTTTTAAATATATTTTTATTTTTCCAGCCATCACACGACAAAGGATAAAAATATCTTTTCAATTTCCCCCTGCTAAGTAATTTCCAAACAATTTTCGTGTTGTACGACCAGCCGAATGTTTTGCATGCTTACATACTGCCTGATATTAATCTAACAGGAAAATGTGCCCCAGTATATCTGAATGAAAACACTAGTGCATGTAACCTTTTAATGTAACCAAGTTCCTTGTGTGTCAAATCCTTGCCACAGGATGGATATATGACTATCGTATATGACTTTCGGTGTAAGTATTGCACAGAGAAGGCTCTGTTCTGTTACTGGTACTGTTTTGAGCAATGTCATTTGCGTATGTAAATCACAAGGAAGTTCGAGAAACATTTGGGTAGTATAGATAAGTGTCACTACAACAGAAACCTTTTTATTATCATAGCTGTCCAGGATGTTTGGCTGCTTTCCAGACAACCTTTAAGAATCAGAAGTCAAGCCTGTTAAAGCAAAAGCCAAAGTGCTCCTAGAAGAGTCTTGCCATGGCTTTATAAATATGGGATGGAACCACAGCTTTTCTTTAAATGGTTTCTGGTACATAGAAAAAAAAAATTTGAAGAATGTCCCTAGTTAACAGCTTCAATAATATTGATCACAATTGCTGACATGAGCAATGTGTCTGTGTCATCCCACAAGAGAAGTGAATACCATCCTAATTCATTTCATGTTACCTTCATTTCAATTTTATTTTGATACCACCAAATCACAACCGCAACAGTTGCCTTTAGGCGCTTTATACTGCAAGGTGAAGACCCTGCAGTATTAGATGGAAAATCCCAACTATCGGATCATCCCCTATGAGCAAGCACTAGGCAATAGTGGGAAGAAAATCTCCCTTTTGACAGGAATAAGGCTGCAACAGAGCCAGGCTGAGGCAGCTGGGAAAGTCTTAACTGGCTGAATGAGCACATTCCTTATACTTTTTCTTCCTTCTGCCTTCTGACTCTTACCACACTATTTGAGTCGGATATACGCAGCTCGCGCCACTGGGGGAGATCAGGAGTGCTGATGAATCACCGTGTGAGTTTACGTCACTGTCAGATAACATTACAGATGCGTTCTGGGTTACTGTCCAGCTGAAAAACTAAGGAAGATCCCACTAACCACAAATCTGAACAGATGATGTGTCACTACCTAAACTTGTGGTTGCTTCGCATGTGAAATAAATCAGCAGTGAAGTTTGCCCACACTACGGCACCTCCCCCAGGTTTCACTTCAGTAATCACACAAGACGAATCTGTTCACTTTTTCTCAGACATTAGCAGGGAGACGGGAAATTTCCAAGATTTAGACAAACAGGTAATGCTGACCTACGTCTTCTACTTAAAATCTAAGAAGCCTTATACAGGCTGAATGAGAGCTAATGTTAATGTTCTTTATTAATGCTTTATTAATGCTTGTTGCCATTCGTATATACACACCATTACTACTATAGAAGCCTGTACTATGAACAACTATAGCAGTCAAGTTTGGGTGTTTTCTGACAAAAACAAGCCACGGCCTCAGACTTGTTAAGTAAACAAAACATTCAGTTGGCTAACTTTTACCAAGGCTCACATGTTAACAGAAGCACATTCTGGTCCTTGTGACACAAGAATGCGAGGCTGTGGCTAAAAGGACTATCATATTGTTTATACTGATACCAGTATAAATTAAAAGTGTAGTATGACAATAACATTGCTAGGAAATCCAGGCATATCTGAGAGAAAGAGCTACATGGTGGTTAGCACTGGCCAATGCAGTTAATAGAGTTAGGTTAATGAATGGTTCTAAATTGCCCGTGAGCGTGAATGGTTGTCTGCCCAGGGTGTATCCTGCCTCTCACCCTTTGACAGCTGGGATAGGCTCCAGCCTCCCCTGCCCCCATGACCCTGATAAGGAGACATGTTTTATGTTAACCAGACTCTAGACTATGTTGAACACTATAGAGAATAACTCTATTGAACTTAAAATAATCATGGACAGGATTTCCACCTTAATAAATTACTTTCTGTTAGCATTAAGTATTTTTGCAGGACTAATGTAATTTGCATATGTTGGATCAACTCAATTAAATTAAGTTGGACTCAACTGCAGTAAATACGTAGATTAACTAAGTTGGAATAACAGGATTGCATAATGCTAAAATAAAGGAATTTAATCAAGAGAAAATCCTTTCCATTATGTTTTATGTTCATTTAAGTAGAGATTTTGGGGAGGGGGTGTTTGATAGGTCTGTTAAATCTACTATAGTACTGTACGAAATTCTTGAGCCACCAATCTTTTCTTTGTATTTTGTTTCCAACCATAAGCCAAGAAAGTGTTAGGTTTAAATTGTGAATTGTCATTTATACTTAGAAATATATACTCATATATTCTTAGAGTTTTATAATCGATTGCATAATGATAGAGGTCTGATCCTTAGCAGTCTGCAAAGACTCTGTGTGCCTCCCAGAGCACTCTGGCATACACACACATCTTAAGCTCATGAGAGAGGTCGTACCTTCTCTTACTGGTTTATACTATGGGAGGACACCTACTCTGTATCTGTTTAAGTATAAGAGCCCTTTGTTTAGGTGGACCGCAGGACTCCTGGTACCAGCAGGTCTGGGGAGTCTTCACAGGCTCACATTTTAACCCTGACACTAAAACCACATTTTGAGCCTCAAAAAGGCCTTCGAACTTGTAAGGACTGGTGAGTGTGTCCTCACAAGTGACTGTTGGTTCTCACAAGTATAGTAGAATGCAGATTTCGGTCCTCACAAAGATAGCTAGACAGGAACACACACACACACACGCATGCCTATACGTACACACAGACAAGGTACTCTTTGTTTACATGTATGCCTGTGTAAGACATCATATGTTAATGAACTTATGCATAGTCATGTAATCACAATAAAGAACAGTGTTACGGGGGGAAGCTGGCTGAGAGCGACTGGGGTTCGAGCAGAATGAACGGCGCTCGTCACAGTTCTCTCCCTCATGCACAAAATCAAACAAAGAGCTCTGCTTGGTGTCCAATGCTTTGTGCTGTTGTAGTAGAATTGTCTCGTTCCAGCGGTGGGTATGTGCCAGACAGACCCAACAGAAAGAAACTTGAAAAATGATATTGAGCAATGGTTTTCTAGGTTTTCTGAAGGTCTTGCAACGTTTTTTTTCTTGTTACATTGGCTGCTTGTCACTTCCTTGTATCTTCTTTTTCAAGGGAATGTGGTTTTTGTTTTGTTTTTTAAGCCACTTAACTTTGACCTATGAATGACTGGAGGATAAAAACAGCATCTAACTCAATCAATGTTGCGCCTACGCATGAACAACAACAAAGGACTAGTTTTAAATTGGATCCTTTGAGTATTTTGTTACTAGCGTCCTGTTACAAAACCATATCACCTGTTTCCATTCACTTAGTTGAATCTTCAAGGGAAAAAAGCCAACCATAACAGGTTTGACAGGTATAAAATAATAATTTTCCACCAAAACAGCAATTTTCCTATTAGTTGAAAACTTGGCATATCTCAGCATTATTTGTCCTTAAAAATGCTGAGGAAAATGGACAGAAGAAAGTAATGTCCTTAAGAACATAATAGTATCATTAAGCTCATGTTCTCAAACTGTTTGCAGCCATCATTTAAAATAATGCCATCTGGTCACCGCAGTTATCTCTAGAACCAGAATTAATTCCTAATGACTCCAGTTTCACTTAAATATATACAAGGCCAGTGTTTTGGGTGTATGAGAGGCCATTAGCATTTTCTGGCTGTTCTTCAACAGGAATCTGATGGGAGACGAACATGCCAGACAAGCTGCCACTGGCTCTGATTTCACTGCGCTGAGAGTGTAAGCGTATGGAAACAAAGTTAGCATTGGCCGGTAAAAAAGCCTTGCATTATTTTAGGGTATTTACTTTGCAATACAAAGCAGCTTGAGGCAATTTTGTTGCAATTTAGTGTCATAAATAAAATTGAATTGAACTGATTATTATATAACAGATATGTTTCCTCTTGCTTATCTTAGCCAATATATATAATGTGGAAGAGTTAGGGCGCAGAGTGAAAACATTTCCTCTTCTTTAGCACATTATCAAATAAAGCCCTAGAGAGGAAGCATTAGCTCCTATAGTGTCCAGTTTAGAAAAACAGGCAGGTTGAACAGGTGAAAAAGTTGCGGCCTTCACCTGACAACCACAATACAAACATATGACTTTATATAATGTGATCGATTACTGGAGATTAAATAAACAACGGTAACAGTAACACTGACCTATATACACTGATGAGGAACATTTATCTATAGAATAAGTTCTGTTACCTTTGATACTTTATGTTCAGGCTGCCATAGCATGTAAAAGAATAAAAGCGCAGGGTCACAGTGGTATTTTTTATTCTATTTGGTTGGGAGTGAGAGGATGTCTGTACTTGCCTTTCTGCAATATGGCATCTCGATATAAAAAATAATGAGCACATGTCGTTAAAATGTCAGTGCTTTTCCATTACCGTGTAGAAACATCACGGGGCCTTTTTGTTTGTTTGTTTTTTTAACCACAGCCAAGCTTCATTGATGTGGAAATATTAATTACCTTACTTACAATTCAAGATGACATGGTGCAACAGTCTACATGTTTTGACAGACTGAAAAAGTACCTAGAGCTAAAAATGTAATTGATCAACCAGTTTTTGGCTGTAGAGCAGCAAACTGTGGGCTGCAACTACAAGTGACGCATTTCACAAGTTGCATTGGTGTTTTATCCATGGTTTTTATATACTCTGCAATTATAGCACGTCTAATAAGTAAGTAATTGACATGCTCATCATCAGGTGATGTGTTGATGTTTTTTTTTTTACTCCAAGTGAATCAAAATATCTTTTCTAGGTGATACCAACTCAACTCTTACTTTGGTGTCAGACGTAAAAAAAAAATGCAAGTTGGATTAAAGTTAAAAGAAAACACGGCTATCAGCAGCTCTGGCTTATGTGAGCAGGTGCGCAAGCAGTGACCTGGAAACTTTCACTGAAAACTGGGAAACAACCAGCTGAACATAAAGAGCAAAGTGTTTATAACACTGTAAGGATATAAATAGATATGGAGCAGCAAAATAAAGTATAAGGCTTGTAAGCTTTTGGTGTTGAGATGAAGTTGGTGTTAATGACTGCAAGTGTTTTAATGCAAATGTATTGCAATTATATTAGATTTGACTTTGTAAAAATGAAAACAATGTAGTGAGGAGTTAGTTTAAAAATAGGGTTAAATGATATAATAATGGTGCATTTAAACAATAATTAAACAGCATTTAGTTTTGTATTTTGCCTTTTTTATTGAAAATATACATTTTGAGACAAAACCTTTGTAGCTGCAAGATTAAATGAAATTTTACCTTTAAACAACTTTCTTTCAAACAAACACAACCACACAAAATACATTAGCCAGTAACTAGAACAAGCATACAAACCAGCACCTCTGCAGAAAGCTACATACCGTTTGAAATGTCAGTGCCTACAATATATACTGAATTCAACAGAGAACTTAGTTGCTTTTGTAACATCTTTATGCCTCGCACTTTGGTCATTCAGAGAGTAAGTTGGCCTTCTCGTTGTTTCCGCACTGCGGTGAATCGGGTATGAAGACCCCACCGTGGACAACCGGCTGAGTTTGTAACACAGACACCAGACAGGTGGGAGGGGAATCTGCAACGAAACAGGAAATATGATAAGATATGCGCACGGGTAAAAGCAAAGAAAATCTGTATGGTATGGGTTAAGCAAATGAAGCCATAATCTTACCTATTTGCTTTTCACCGTTACGGACTCCGGTTATTTTCTGTTTCCTTCTCCGATGCACTAAAATAGAAGACGGGGGAATTGTGATGAGGAAGCAAATCAATAAAATGACAAATTCCGTGGCTGCTTTTCATTCAAATGGCCTCTGATAGTCTGATGGTACTTGCAATTGGATGCTACTGTCCATCCATCCATAAAGAGAGGAAGCCAAATTTGAATAATCAAACATCTAAGATGTCAGGGAAAGGAAAAGCTAAAAATGAGTGTTAACATTAGCACATTATTAACCAGCCTAGTTTACTGAGGCAAACTCAGCATTTACTCCCTTGCAAAGAGTCAAACACAAAGCCTGCACATACCAGAGCATGCTGCAAAATCTTTGGGTTTGATGGGCAGGCACTGGAAAGGGCCTACATCACAGTATGCCCCCAAATAAAATAAAATGGTAGCCTGACACCTAGCCAAATAACTTTTCAACCTACCTGTTAATAGGACATGAAGCACCAGAGTGACACATATTACTCCAAAGAGGCAAACACCAGTCAGCACAAATACCCAGGTCAAGTCTGAACGAAGAGGTGATGAGTCACCTGCAAAGAGAATTTACAGTTTGTTAGATGATTTATCCGGTTTGCACTCTTTGCTCTCTGCACTTTCTCAAACGACTGAATCCCCAATTATGTGTAAAGGAAAAACTGGTACTTCTTATTTTCCACAGAACCTTTCATCTTGAACATAACAGTATCATTAAGCATTGCACGCACAACAAAGCATCCTTTTATTTTTCAAAATGATGCCAAGACACCAAACTTCAGATGCACATGCATTTGCAATTATCCCATCTCAGAATTCCCATGGCAATAAAAGCAAGCTCTGTTACTGTACTGGAAACCATTTACATTTCAAAACTGGTGCATCGCCTAAGGTTTACAAAATTTTATGAGAAAAATAGTAAAGGAAAAGTTTGGTTAGACACAGGACTGAAGCAGAAATGAAGAGCAGAAAGTATTTTAATGGGAAGCAGCTCTAGCAGAAATCATACTTACCGCACAGCTTCAGACAGTGAATGACTGTGGCAGCATACTCCACATCAAGCCTTTTTACCTGTGCAAATAAAAAGGATATATTAAAGCAACAGTCTTTTTTTAAATAGGAAGTGCAAAGAACTCAAAGGATCTACTACCCAAACATACCTGAAGACATGAGTTGCAGAATGCCCCTTTCAGGTTTAAATCAACAGCTTTTTGTTTCTCCTGAGAAAAAAGACAAAAGATAGGAAAGACCAATCTTGGGATTATTTCCTGCAGGCGATATGGAAGTTGTCATGGTTTCTGTTTTTTCCTGTTTCTTTGATGTGCGAACAACCATGACGCGTTCAGGAGAAAGATATCTTGTTGTACACTAGGTCTTGCTAACCTGTTGGCAGATCCCTTTTGATTGCTGGAAAGCGTATTGTAAAAGATGTAATTACTACCTTTTTTGTTCTGTTGATAGCAAATAACTTTTAAAAGTCACGACACCTTAGAGAAAATGTGAAGTTTCCTAGCAACAAAAAAGGCAACATGCAATAAACAGGGATCATGTATGAAAAAAAGTTGGAACGCAATCTGTGTAAGCGTGCTGTGGCAGGCTGCTTCAAAAAAACGCACACGTAGAACGTTTTAGGGCAAAAGGTTATTGCATGCAGGCAGCGAACAGACATTTGTTCTGCCACTCTTACTTAGACTCATCAAATCTAATGATGAGCTAGAACTCTGTCAAAGAAATCTGCAACAAGATATGTTTCTATTTTTTTTAAAAGTGCCGTCTGTGATGGGAATGTGTTGCACCTACCACCTGCACGTTGTGTGTTTCAATGGTCTGACACTCAGGGGATCCCTCGGACTTCACGCACAACCCCACAGAAAAGTTTGCAGAGATCTGTGACAGCATCTTCACTTCTTCACGCCCCTCTGTTCTTGTTGTAACCAACTCCCATGCTGGATTTTTAAAGATATCATCATACAGCACCGCCATGCATAAATACTGTTATTATCATCATTATAGACATCCATTATGGAACATGTGAACACAGTAGGGTCAATACATTGCCATAGACCGTCAGAGCATCGCAAAAAATACTCATGATGTGATTTGCAAAAATTTGAAAAAAAATAATAAGTCACACCTTGGAGTCTCCCATCAGCAAAGGGGCACCTGGTCCAGGACTGAGAGCCTACAGTAAACTGATGAAGACAGAATAACATTTTTGAGTGTTCTTCATCGAGCTGCTATATCAAACACATTACTCTTAGTTTTAAGAGAGCTTACTAAAATCATTGTTGCACACCCACAGAAAATAGTTTAACAGTCTAATAATAAAACTTCTGCTTTGCGTTTAGGACTCAACTCTCACTTCTGAAATACAGATTTGATCACAACTTCCTGTTATTGGCTCAATAACAGGAAGCTGATATAATAATAACAAGAACTCTAGTATTAAATGAATACATGTTTTTTTAAACTGTTTATTACTGAGTTAGTGCAAATGCAAAAACTTGCATGTGTAAGAACTGCAACCCAGAAGCATTGCTTCTTGTCGGCAGTTTCCTGCTTTTGTAATGAAGGGTATGGATAATTAGGGCCTCCTTGTCTGAGTGTTTGTGACCTGGATTGCCGTTAGCTTTCTGAGCTGGAGAATTTCAGTGGGCATAATGTTTTTGTTTTTTAAAAATGATAGCAAAAATGACAAACTCATGGCACCAGAAGAGTAAACGATGATATCATGGTATCATTATCCAGCTTTTTAAGCCTATTTGGTTGTTAATTCTATACGTGCAGTCTTTAAGTACCAGGGACCATCAGAATTGAGGTTAATTTAGGTAATGGCTCAAAATAACTACGCATTTCAAGATGACTTCCAAGTGAAAAGAGAGAACTTGATAAAATCCTGATAAAATTAAAACATAACATGGCACATAACATGCTATTAAGATAGCCATAGAACCTTCACAGACATAGCCATAGAGTTTTTCCATAATGAGCCAGCTCGCTTAATAAGCCAACTTACAGCAGTAATGTCACATACTGACCAAGAAATTAAATATATCTTCTCAATCTTAGCATTTTTAAAGATGTCACACGATACCAAGATGATCTCAGTCATCTGAACTGTCAGGTCAGTTCTGATATTTGAGTTGCATTATGCTAACGTGGTGCAAAGGTCATTTTGTAATCAAATACAGAAAGCAGAAAAAAAAACTGTTTTGTTTGTTTCACTGTTGCTAGCGTATCAAGTTGACATGCCCTAGTGAAATTTGTGGAACGAAAAGAGCGAAAGAAAGATTGTTACCTTGACGCACAGTCGATCATGGGGATCCACCTTAGAGAATGCTATCTGAAAAAGCATTAAAGAAGTATTTATGAATGAATCACGAGTTCTTATAAATAAAGAATTGCAGTTACACAAGTGATGACCTAAATCGTTAGCCTGGGTGACTCATGTTGTGTTTAAATTCAGAGAGCTATATTTGTCTTTCAAGTGAAGCATCTGCCTAAGTCTTCCCAAGTATCGAGCCTTCAGCCTAAATGTCTTGTGTCAAAATAAGGACTCCTATAGGGTTTCCCTTCATTCTCCCAATATACTTTATATGTAGGTCTGGCTTGACTTATATAAACAAGAAACACAACTCAACATTAATGTTGTGTTAGGAAAGTCTGGAATGAACGCATGCTCTTGGTTTTGTTCGTTTACAGCAGAAACAGCTCCTAGCTATAGTGTTTATGTGGAAAATGACACCGTTAAATAGTGAGCACTTTTATGTGATCATATGAGGCTTCCACCTTTTAAAGAGGTTACAACTGCAACCACAAGCTACATCTGAAATCAGATCAGTCATGATTTTCCACTTCAAGCTGACGTGTCCGCATTTTTTCTGCATTTTCTGTGACTCATCTCTCAGATACGACCAGGCACCTGACTGTCAGGTTGTTCAAACCTCTCTCAAGCCTCTCCGTAAACTGAGTGAGAGTTCTGGCTTGTATGTGTGTGCTCATGTGCAATGTTGCCTAACAAGGGCATCGGCTTAATTACACTTAAGCGATTTGTAAGGACAACCAAGCTTAAGAAAGCTCGCTTTATAAATATCCGAAAGGTGTGTACCTTTTCTCTGGTAACATTCTGGGAGGAGTGTGGCAAATCCACACAGATGCCATCATCTCTCATCTGACACAATGCAGCCGTAGCTGTAATTGGGCAAGCAGGCTCCCATAACAGAGTCTCCTCCAGTGGATCAAAGGTGATTCCAAACCACAGTTCCTCAACACCTGCAGGCGAATGAAGTCATAGGACTTTGGATGGTTATGATACACTGTCAGCTTTCAAATGCTACAGCACACACTGGCAATTTTCTCATCTGTTTGAATGAACAATGGGACTCACGGTCTTTGAACGGGCAGACCTGGACTCTTGGGGCGTCCATCACCGCTGACCAGCCCTGTGATGAATTTATCAGTGATTATTGAAGGTCTTTCGTGGAATTTATGGCAGAAACTGAAACCGTGATTAAAGACCGGGAGTGTGAGTTATAGCATTACCTCAATGCACAGGCAGGGCAAAGGTCGAGAGTATGGGAAGGTGGCACTCTTTATGGGTTGCTCCTTCTTTATCTAGAAAATGAGAACAGCTTTTGATTATTTGTGGAATGACTGTCTGGGTGGCAGTTAATGATGGTTCTTGTGTTCACTGTGCACATTTTTCACCAGCGGTAAGACTTTTGAGTCCTTACTGTTTCACCTGTCCCTTTGTTCAGGGAATACTGCGCTGTCCTGATTGTCAGTTATATGATAGTTAAGCAATTTATTGAGTGAGTATATTTAAATTTAGAACACAGGGAATAACCCAATGACTCACTTGGGGAGGAAAGGCCACAAGTGTGACTTAGACCTGTTATGTTTTTCTTGCACTGTTACGTAATGGAACATTACCCCATCTCTCACAGATCTCACTTTATATATATTCATATTATTGAAGAACACAAATAATTGCACTGATTCCATTGATATTTATTCCAATCTCACCAGCGTATAAGCCCCTGTGCCAGAGCAGATGAAATCCTTTCGGCAGAGACGGAGGTGGTAGTTGTGATCGTTAAGCATGTCTGAAACATTTACGCTCAGCTCCTTCTTGTCTGGGTTTACTTTGTACGACAGTCTGCCAGCTGAAAGACACATGAAACAGTCAGACAATTAAAACAAAAAATTAAAAGGTCCAGTTGAATAATTCAGTTAACTTTTATTCATATAGATATTAGATATATATTTATATACATATCACAACAGCATTCACCTCAAGATGCTTTGTAATGTAAGGTAAAGAGTCTACAATAATACAGAGAAAACCCCAACAATCAAACAACCCTCAATGAGGACGCAGTTGGCAACAGCGAGAAGGAAAATCTCCCTTTTAACAGGAAGAAATCTCCAGAAGAACTAAGCTCAGAGAGGGGCAACCGGTTAGGGGTGAGGAGAAGAGGACAAGCCCTAAAAATGCATACATACTGCACATTTGATATTTCATTTCACTGCGCTGCATTAATTAAAACATGTAAGGAGAAAGCAGATCCCAAGCATATTTACACTTACTGATGCACTCCGGAACATGTCTTCTAAAATCTTCATGACTGCATCCTGTTGAGAAAAGTGAAGCACTTAAAAAGAAACAACTCATGCGTAAATAAATTCCTGTCATTCACGTGTCATCCCGCGTGTGGGAGTAGTTTTTATACAGTACTCACTTCAGATATTTACACTCTTCGAGTCACTGACATTCATTATTGCAGAGCAGCAGAACACAATGCGAGGTTTCCTGTTTTTTCTACCAGTTACAAGGAACTACTTGGTAGGGCTGGTTGTGTAACACTGTTTATTAGTTACCCATGGTTACAGTCATATGCCCTTGAGTCTGTGTTTGCATAATTATGCAAACACATGGACAAAGTGCATGTAATCCTACCTGGAGTATGATAGGTGCTGGTCCAGGTCATTCCACAGTAACCTGGGACTGTTGTCACTGTTACTTGCACTTGTTGGTTTGGAGAAACTTCAGTGCAGTTGTTCTCAATTTCAACCTGCAGGAAAGAGGCAGGTAAAAGCACACAAGCTGTCACATGTCTGTTAAACGCTGCGCCGTATAGAAATATGCTGAAATGACCACATCCGTTTCAGAAGCAATGCAGATGGAAAGCCAGTTAGCCTGGCCGGACCACTGTTGTGTCTTCCTGGGCAAGCTGAAGACACCAGCTAGACTATGGAAATATTCGTAGGCACGGTGATGCTAACCACTAGTTTGCTCTGAGGCGTTGAACTGTTTATTTCCTCTGTCACTGTTTTCATGTTACAAAATCATCAACAAAGTGGGGTGTGGCTCTAAACGCGAAAAGAGGACACGCCGCAAACCCGGCAGCGATCAAAATTTTGGTATGCCACAAAACATTATCATGCTTGATGATCTTTTTGACTCTAATGAGGCCCATAACTTACAAGATGGCAGGTTTTTTTTTTAATTGCACATTAAACAGATTGAGATCATAAACTCATTATGAAAGTATTTATTGGGTTAACAGATCACTGGAGTTGAGGGTTGGTTTTCTTTCTACTTCTTTACTCCTTTTTTTGCAACCTCACCCACCTGTAGGCCGTTAGAAAGAATGCAGGCTTTACTTTTAAATACAGTTTATGTGACACACTGATTCCACCATCGTGGCCATCAGCTGGGGAAGGCTTTTAAGCTCCGTAACCTTTGTGAAGGTTACAATGGCATATGAGTCAGTTTTCCAGTGACCTTTAAGAGCAAATGGGATCTCCCAGGTGTGTGGAAAAAGGTCATGTATTTTTCCTGACCGCAAGACGAGAGGAACCCGAAGGACATCGAGAATTGCCTCATCAGCAAACTCCCCAATTTGCGGGAAGGGAAAGACAAAAGAGGGCAGGAAGGCACTATTGGGTTGGCAACATTTGAGTGCTACACACAGCACATTTAACAGAAAAGCTACTCTAGCATAACACTCTGGATAAATTAATGTCCCACAAACACCCAGCGATGCCAGTTGTGCTAGGGATTTTACCTGCAGTCCAGACATCCTTTCTCTTGATGCCCTTGTGAAGCTAAAGGTTTTGCACCTCGTCATCATCCCTGCGGTTGTGATACAAAAGGACACGCCGTGGATGGAGTCTGTGGAAACATAATCCAGAAGACGTTTTGAAGTCGCTGTAGCAGTAACCAGTACCAGCCAGTCAGCCATTCAAAAGGTTTTTGAATGGTTGACTGGCTATTTGGTGCAGGTTGGCACTGTTTTAGGTGCCATACAGGAAGAAGTTATTTAGGTACTTTTTTTTTCTGAGCAAAGGGTTTCCTCAATTCCAAGACAGATAGTCTGGAAATCTACCAGGTTTACTGTATTACGCTGTGCACATGGATGGATGTGTCTGATAATGTGTCTTCCTGTGTAAACCTTATCAGATTGCATGGGTTGTCAGCATTATCAGGAACATGAAGTGTCAATTGACATGTTTACCATGCAAAAGCAGAAATTTTTTTATGGAAGCTCGTTGCATTTTATAAAATGTGACTTCCTTCAGCAAATGCCTTTAAAGTGTGTCATCAGTGATTATCATCTCTAACATCATTAGTTTCCACGTTGACTTGACTACACCCTAAGAGTTCCATTTGGCGCTTCCTTGTTAAGGAAGTTTTGAATAAGAAGAAAAGAAAACAACTGAGTAAGGACCTTGCTCCGACAGTGGATACCAAACAATATCACGTGCCATGTATCTGTTGGCATGAGTGTGTTAGGACAGAGGCATGGGCTCTGTTTAGTTAATGATTGTCCTCCAAAAAAACCCTAAAAAAAACTAAAAAAGTCCTTCTATGTATAACTTAATTAATTACATGAGATAGCTTCAGTCACTCAGCACCTCTTTGTCAAAGTTTCCCTTAAGCTATACTGATTCACCACACCTACTTCTTCTGTGAAAAAAGAAAGAAGATTTTGTGGTTTAATAAACAGTTTGGCTTTGTTCTGAAAGCACTCATTAACAATGCTGAATCCTCCCAATTACTTCCAAGTATCAAAAGAAATTCCGGTGTAGTGTTTTAACAGCAAAGTCACATCTGAAATGTACAGCCCATACCAGGAAGTAGGCTGCTTTAAGTGAAGAAGAGTGGCTAGGAGAGACACCACACTGAACATGTAGAGATCAGTGTGACATCAGCCGTCCACTGACTCCTCGCAAGACATCAAACAAGCAGGTACGCTAAAAGCATCAAAGTGGTACTGGGATTAGAGTAATGTGATTTCTGGGCATGTTTACATGTGAACTTAGAGAAATCGTTTTGGAAACCCACTTTAGCTGGCGCCAAAGCATCGCGCTCCAGTGCAGAAAAAGACCACACACAGGGTGATACACTGAGACAATGAAATGCTATAGTTGAAATGCCAGCATTAGTCACTTTGATTGAAAGTGAGATTATCTTTTGAAAGTAAGAGATCCAGAAAACTGTCTAAAAATAGTACAATAGCATTAGGTGGAGGATTTGCCACAAAAGTGGATAACAGGGGCTTTGGGAGGTGGGACATAAAGAAAGGAACAAGTGGGAAAAGCAACCTGAATGGTAAACTGTACATGGAAAATTATTTGGTGCCAAACTAAACACTTCAACATGGAGCTCAAGCGTAACCAGATTTTAATACTATAATAGCTGCTTTTAATAAGCGGCCAAACTAAATAATCCAGTATGGTGATACACTGAGACAGTGGTTCAGTAATTTCGCATTGCTATAAGACTAAGAGAAGTCAAAGACTAGACCCTGTGCCAAAGCAAATCTCTGTTCACCCAAACAGATTTTCATTCATTGCTTGCCCTGTAAAAACTGTTGGCATTTTTGAGCATCTATTTTAAGCCATCACACTTACGCACCAGTGATTTGTACCACTGCTTTGATTCCGAGCCGCAGCGAGCACTTCTGCATCCTCTCACACTTCATGACCGTGGAAAGGCTGACGTTGTGGAACACGGTGGAGGTGTTGAGACTTTCGGCGGGGTTCTCGCATGGACGTGGAAATGAATCTACACAGCAACGGGGACAGAGAAATATTTTTTAAAAAACGAAAAAGTTACACTGTGGGATGTGTGAGGAAAATGAATGTGTGGATTTTGTGTACCAAATGTGGGTAAAAGGATCTTTGAAGTAT